>NC_061148.1:1508237-1809885 GCF_905220365.1 Vanessa cardui
AAGAAACTTCCAAAATTCAGTTACATTCCATAAAATCATTAAACTAACTTCAGACTTTTTTATCGTATTTATTGTAGATGATAAAAAGCTTGGAATTAATATCTGTTGACTTCCAGGTAGGATACATTACATACGTATATAATTGTATTTAACTAATATGACTGTATTTTTTAAATGTTGAAAAAGAGTAACTACTGAGTTTCTTGCCGGTTCTTACTTAATTGTTAAATGACGATTCAAAAGCCCTTTTGAGTAAAGTTTATTTTGATTTTGTTTTTACGTAAACATATTATTTACAAACATGTAATCTTCCTTCTTCTAAACTGCTAGTTCAAATCAATATCAAGAATTTTGAGACTTATAGTGTGTCAAAATTTTGATGTAGTAACAATAACAACCAATAGCAAGAGCTCCCTATCGCGCCATTCTCCGCTATTCGTCGCTATATATTTTCGCGTCAGTTCAACCCGAGAAAGCAAGTGCATGTAAATCGACGTGACAAATTGACGAATACATTAGATCATATGATATTACAAGTTATTACGTTTGTGTAAAGATCATATTCTCATAAGAAATTAATTTTGATAATTTTTGATAGCGTACTTAATTCGGATGTGATCGCTGTGAATTTCGCCGATGCTACGTCTAAGTTGCGTCGTAGTATACTTGATAAGACACTGCAACATTTTCTTTTAAAGTCAAACTTCAATAAATATCCCAACATTTCAACCGAGACAAGCACGTAACCTCTCTATAATTTTCTTTAAAACGAACAACTTAATCTCTTGTAATACTGTTTTTACTCTGTATTCTTCTGAACATCTCGTTTCAAGATGGTTGAAGTCTACCCTTATATAAAATTTCAGTTTCTTCAATATCGTATAAAACAAAGTCGATTTCTCTGTCCCTATGTCACTTTGTATGCTTAATTCTTTAAAACTACGCAACTGATTTCGATGCGGTTTTTTTTAATAGATAAGAGTGATTCGAGAGGAATGTTTTTGTATACATTACATGGACAATATAGTAAAGAAACACATATAATTTTAGAATATTCTAATGTGATGTCGTAAATAAATAAATTCTGTAGTATATTTAGTATCAGTGTTGCATCCGTGCGAAGTCGGGGCGGGTCGCTATTTTTTTCCTTAAAAAAATATATATGTGCGAATTTTCATAATGTATATACTTTAACTAGTTTTTGCCTGCGGTTTCGTCCTCTATTATACAAAATCTTGGAACATATATAAGATTACATGGTCCAATCTTCAAGGTCAGGCGATATTGGTATGTATAAAGAAAGATTTTGGGTTCAAAATGGGATAACCGAGTATAAAATTCCATTTGAGTTTATAATTCATGAGCTGAACTGGCCCAGTGGTTAGAACGTGTGCATCTTAACCGATGATTGCGGGTTCAAACCCAGGCAAGCACCACTATATATGTGCTTAATTTGTGTTAACAATTCATCTCGTGCTCGGCGGTGAAGGAAAACATCGTGACCTGCAAGTGTCTAATTTCATCGAAATTCTGCCACATATGCATTCCAACACCCGCATTGGAACAGCGTGGTAAAATATGTTCCAAACCCTCTCCTTAATGGAAGCGGAGGCCTTATCTCAGCAGTGGGAAATTTACAGGCTGTTACTTTACTTTATAATTCATTTGAATAATTATACATTTTGTACTTTGCTATTCTGAAATATTTACATCCGTACGGGATTCATCGTGAACCACGCTCGGGATTAAGCATAACCCCTTACTTTTTAATGTAACACACTTTGCCCGAACGTGGGCCTATGACTATGACGTCATACTTACATAATCATTAATTGTGATTTTGTATGTATAATTTTTGAATTTTTGAAATTGGAACTAAAATTTGAGAGTACGGGTAATTGTGATAAATCAATTTTCAAAGATAGATACGAATTAAATCTACGGGATTGATTTTATTTTCATTATCTGTCAAAATAAATTTCAATGCAGTCAGCTGAGAGATTGCTGGAGTATCTGCGGGTAATCGATATCTGTGCATACGATAAACAGATCGAAGATAATTAGAACTCTAGTACAATGTAGTCTAAGAGCTATTATAAATAGTCTAGGATCTTATTTCAACCTTGAAAGTCACCAATTAAAGAATAATATGTACCTTTATACAAAATTCTCGAATTCTTAATAAATTAACGTTACTTGTGTTGTTTCAGTAGTACACAAAGGCTCAGTTTATCTCGTTCTCAGAGGGACTGTTCCACCTAAATTGCTAAAATTAAGCTGAATATACCTCTAGGGCGGTACGTAGAGTTGTTAATGTACAGAGGTGGCCTAATTAATTTGAGTTCAACTCTCATAATAATAGCCTAGCTTAGTAATGTTATTTCATAGTTGTATAATTAATATACGTAAATAGTTTTGTTAATATTATAATGGCTAATACTACGCAATATTTCAACTGAAAAAGATAAAATAATGGAGTACGTTTAATAAAACTACAGACGTTCTTTCAGAAGTAATTTCATTAATGTAAATAAAATAATCACTAAAGTATTTATGTTAATTATAAAATCTCAATATATAAGTAAATTATTTTTTTCTTTTAAATCATTGCCCGGTCTATTTGTTCTATAGTCTACACATACTTAATGTGTCTAAGGGTAGTTTTAACTGAGAACATTAATAGTTTTAGTATGCAAATATACACGTACGAATGAAAATGTTTTAATTGTTTAACACCATATCTCATTTAAGCTGAGCTCGTTTTGATGTAATTTATGGGAAAATATAAAATTAACTAAGCAAAAAAAAACTCTTACTCGTTGATGTTTGTAATATATAATAATTTTATGTGTCTTTTCTGTATGCAAGTTACGATCTTTGAGAGCTATATATGACTGACTAGCCTTAAGAATAAAATCAAAAATATTTGTGAAAGGTTTCCCCCAATTATATACAACATAGCAACTAAATGAACCCACGGCTTGGACTTTAAGGAATTTATGCAATGAAGTGCTTTATAAATTTGTACACAACCCTTCATCCCCAGCATTACCCCCTTTAATGGTGAATAATATAGTGTCGCCCTATTCAAGCTTGCTCGTTGATAAGATACAAAATTAAAAATTACTTCTTATCTAACAAAATGTTCAGTAACAAAGAGCGTCTTTAATTAATCGTATTATATTTTTGTTTCAGTGTCAAGCGAGGAGATAAAGGAAGTGGAAGGTCCAACGGGGAATCCAAAATCCATGAGATACACAACAATATCCAGGTAACTAAGAACTCACATTTGAACTACTAACTAAAACTGCAGTTTTATAAACACAAAAACATATTTAAACATTGTTATTTGTGAAACTAACAGCTTTTAGTGCTATTAGAAATTACACTGGCTCACTCCACAGCCTCCACACTGAAAAGGAAACGCAAATTAAATTAAAAAACTACACATTAATCAAAGAGTCTTAACTTAATAAAAAAATAGTACCAAGTACAAAGCATATAAAAAATGTATTGCAACTATTATAATCAATATTTTAAAGTAACATTTTGATGCTCATTTGTTTTATATAATCGTTCGCATATATATATAAATATACCTAAAAAAATTAACGACCTCCGTGGTCGAGTAGAGTGTGCATCGGTTTTCATGGGTACGCCACTGAAGTTCGATTCCCAGGCGAGTCGATGTAGATTATTAGTAGTTTTCTATGTTGTCTTGGGTGACACAAGTGCTTTGGCTACTTACATTGGGATCATAGTAATGTATGTGATGTTGTCCAATAAATAGAGCGATATGTATGTATGTGTGTGTATGTCAAAGGTGACTTTATCGCTTATAACAATCTCTTGAAGGCTTTGTGGCACAAACGTTATTAACATCACTTAAATACGATAGTTTTACATCTATATTATTAATATTATAAATGTGAAAGTAACTCTGTCTGTCTGTATGTCTGTTTGTCGATCTTTCACGACAAAACCAATGAAGCTAATTTGATGATATTTTGTATGAAGCAAACTTGAAGTCTACGAGAGTAATACATGACACCCAACTATCTAAAACGCGAGCAGAGCCGCGGGCAATTATTAGTAGAAACATGTGCGAAATAAACAAACGAACATCGTACTAGTGCGAATAAAAAGATCATTATTGTTTGACGAAATATTTATAAAACGCGTTACTGATATTTTCGAAATTCAAAAATAAATTTAATAAGAAACTTAATTGATGTAAAGCTTAGTTCTCTGATTTCAATAAATAACTTGCTGATAGAAACTACGTGACTGTAAGAATTAGCAAAGACGAGATCAGATCTGCACCCAGTAACGCGTTAAGGCTCTGGATTATTTAGTTGATATAAATTTAATTTAAATTGTGTATACGAGGGCATACACTTGTGCAATTCAAACGTTATTTATTGAGTGATAAAATCAAATATACACTGCAAAACTTCTAGGACAATCTGTGTCAAATGTGATAAGGGTTGGAAGCTAAGGGACGTTTGTGTCATACCAGTGCGATACGATCGAAATGTGTGACTCGTTATGTGTTGGTAAATAAAGATATTTCGTGCTACTTTGTTGATTTGTTCTATTTCAACAAAGTATTCAAATTTCCAAGTTAAAAAGATATTTTAAATAATAATGTTAAGATAAATATATAATAATATAATTATTATAAAACATTCCTTTTAATTACTAGCAGTTGCCTATGTCTTTGCTTCCAAGGAAATTGAATATATTTACAGAGTTACTTAATTGGTAAATATTTCATCCCATAGGGTAGATAGATAGTTATCCTAAAACTCACTAATAAATATGTATCTTTTTATTTCTAATCAGTTCAAAAATGTTTTTAACTTAAAAAAACGACGGATTACCATATAAATTTTATTTTTCATTGTTTATTTACTATATTGTCTATGTATTATATACAAAAACCTTCCCCTCGAATCATTCTATCTATTAAAAAACTACTGGAGTATATACTCTCTCATTAGCAAATATATAACGGAGTATGTAGTAATCTGATATGTTAAATATTAAAAAATATATCTTAGTTACATGGAAATGATTGTGTATGATTTAACAACAGGTTTTACTAAGAATAAAATATAAAGGGATCGCTTACAGTGTATCATAAAAGTTAATTTTGTGCATTGCACCAAATATTCTTGGAATTTCAACTGAGGAGTAGTTTTTCATATATCTACCCATATAATGAAATAATAAAAATAAAAGAAAGTATGTTTGTTAAATGTTACAATAGCCGTTTTTTACTAAATGCAGATGTTTGTATACACGGTATATAAATCAAATGATTTTTTTTTATTTTTGTGTGTCTGACTGTGTGTTTACAGCTTTTATGGCTGGTCTGGTTTTGACACATTCATTGACAGAAAGGTAATATAATAAGGAGTGAATTAGGCTTCAACCATACCTGTATTGTTACATTCATATATATTGAAAAATCCATTGAAATCAGTCCAGCCGCTTGGATAGAATAGACGAACAGACAGACAAACAAAAATTTTAAAAAAATGTTAGTTTGGTACATGTATCGTATACATATACAAACTATATGTGTATGAAGTAATAAGCGGATATTTAAATATTACAAACAGACACTCCAATTTTATTATATGTATATGTTTGATTAACTGGACAGAAATCTCTTCGAAAAGGAAATTAAAATACAAATTATTCAACTTTATATATAAGCAAAGTTTAAAAAGCTCGCGTCCCTTACACTTAAACGATCTACAAATAGACGGACAAAATATATATTACTTTTGCAAAATGTGCAAAGTTGACAACAAGGATGTCGAGTCACTGGATGTGAACTGAGCGTAGTCTTGTATTGTTAGTTTAAACGAAATTTAAATTAAAACTTTAAACATGCTTTTGTCAACAGTAAAATAATAAAATATTTTTTTTATGATATCGTATAAGGTAATAAGCGCAATAATTGAATAAGATGATGAATAGCCCCATGGCCATCTCGGCTCGCTCCACAACCCCAGGCAAGAATCACTGAATTTTCATGTGCTTAATTTGTGTTTGTAATTCATCTCTTGCTCTGTGGGGAAGGAAAACATCGTAGGGAATTTCAACGAAATTCTGTCACATGTATATCTACGAACTTGTATTGGAGCAGCGTGATGGAATATGCTCCAAACTTTCTCCTCAAAGGGATCGGAGGCCTTAGCCCAGCGGTGGGAAATTTACAGGCTGTTGATGATGATGATATGCATACAGAGAATAAGTTTTCCATAACCATCCTGTGTATCAAATGTCATAATGACAGTCGAACAGTATAAAAATGAATACCGCCATCTAGTGTCAAATTTCAAAAAACTAATGCAAGATCATATTCTGTTTTAATTCGAATGAATAAATTGAATAGATCTAGTTATACGATGTTTTCGGTATAAGTGTGATAAGCGGTCCCTTCGACTAAATATGGCTTCTAACACCATCTATATGTTATCATGGGACCCAAGGTGTTACGTCCCTTGGCGCATTTTAATACCAAAGCTGTGAGTCGGTCTTACCTACCAAGAGGTATACTCAGTTTCACCTCAATTTATGATAGACGAAAAATTACATGCTGTTTTTTTTTTTAAATTTAGAACGCTTTAATTAATGACAAGCAGTTACATAATTTACATTAAAAACGTTCGAAATTTAAATTATATATACGTGAAAATGTTGTCCCTCATTTGCATGTCGCGCATAAAACTCAGAAGTTTTTGAATACGCTATGCATTTATGCATATAATCTCGTTACATAGTTATGCGTCACATTTCAGAAGCTGGTTATCTTATATGAATGGGATAGTTAAATAGATGACATTTTCATTTAGTATCATAAAATCTTGCTTAATTAAAAAATAACATCGTGAATAAAAAGTTCAATAAAATACATCTGTAAAACGTGTAAAACTGAATTTGAATGAAAGAAATTATTGACAGCAAATAGAAAGTTCTTTTGAAGGAAATTACAATTCCAAGGTCAAATATAAAATCAGCGTTTCCATATAATAATAATAATAATAATAATAATAATAATTTATTGTCTCCAAAAAAAGCAATTACAAGGTATTTCAGTTAACAATAAGTTCCTTAAAGTATGCACCACGTAACAAAGCGGAATCATCTGTTGCTGAACTAGGTGAACCTGTGTCTCAGCGAACAGCGCCGACTCCCATCGGAAAGGGCTATTCATAAAAATTTGGCTAGCCAAAAACTTAATTATAATATCTTATACTAACTTTATACAATTGCAATTGTTATTATTTTAATAACAAATTATGTGCCTTTCTTATTATTTATATTTTATTGTAATGTGATGTGAGTGTGTGTGTGTGTGTGTGTGTGTCTGTGTGTGTGTGTGTGTGTGTGTGTGTGTGTGTGTGTGTGTGTGTATGTTCATTATAGTATTTTGTTTCTGAGATAGAATACCCTCTATGTACATATTATATTGAAATAATTTTAATCAGATGTATTTTCGATAGAAAGTTTATTTTAGTGTAGGATGTTAAGTAGATTTTCCGTGTCTTCATACGATAAATTTTGAAGGTAAGAAGTTATGCTTTGCTTACAGTTTACCTTATTCATACTGTATACATTTATAGCTTTGTTAATTTTATTATATAAATAAGGTCCAAGGAAGCTATAGAATTTTTGTATAAATGCGGTATTAAGACCATCTGGTAAGTTAACTACGATATGTTTTCGTCTCTTACTCAAGAACGTAGGATCGTACTTTAGTTCACTATGCTGCTTAAGCAATACGCTTAACACAAACAGCTGCCTCACAGTGAGTACATGTGTTTCTCGATACAATAAACTTGTTGGATAAAAATAGGGTTTAAACTTCATTACTTTTAATATTGTTCGTTGGGCTACTTCAATTTTTTTTATCGTGGTTTTTGATGCACCCCCCCATGTAGAAATACAATATGTAATGAGAGACTGGCATAAAGCCAGATATATTCGTTTTAATAGTTCTTCTTCTACTACATGTCTAAGGTTTTTAAATATGTAGATCATTTTATTTAATCTTCCGCTAAGTATATCAATGTGTTTTTTAAAATTTAAGTTAAAATCTACAGTCACTCCCAAATATTTTATATGATTAACCCGCTCTAGATATGGGCAAGAACAATTTGTATATTTTGATTGTGTGCAGACATGGGAAATTAAATGAAGGTTATCTGAAAAATTAGTACTTTTTCTAATTGAGAAAGTGATATATTTAGTTTTGCTAGTGTTTAATGAAAGAATATTTTTTTTTAGCCAAACAGCAACTCGATTGAAACCCCTCTGAGCAATGTCAAATACTTCAGGCCATGTGTCTGCAGCAAACATAAGTACAGTGTCATCAGCGTATGATATTATCTGACCTTGATCTAATTCTAGCCGTGTAAGTAGGTCTATATAAACAAGAAAAAGAGTCGGGCCTAAAACACTGCCTTGCGGTACGCCATGCGTCAGTAATTGATCATTGCTATAATAGGTATCAATTTTAACGCATTGATATCTTTCCGAAAGATAGTCTTCGAATAGCTTAAGTTGTTTGCCTCTTACACCAATGCTCTCTAATTTTTTAATTAAAATTGGGATTGACACAGTATCAAATGCTTTCGCGAGATCTAAGAATATGCATATTACTTTTTTTCCTTTATCTAATTTGGTTGAAATAAAATTTGTTAATGTGTGGACCGCGTCGTCAGTAGACTTGCCGCTTCTGAAGCCGAATTGGTTATAATTAATTAGGTTATTTTTTTCTAAATATTCTACTAATCTTTTGTTTATTAATTTTTCGAAGATTTTTGATAGTGACGAAAGTATAGAGATCGGTCTATAATTACTAAGAATTGTTTTATCACCACTCTTAAAAATTGGACGAACTTCAGACTTTTTTAAAACTTTTGGAAAAATACCCGTGTCTAAACATCTATTAAAAATATACGCTAATGGTGGAGCAAGTATATTATGTGTTTGTTTTATAGTTTTATTTGAAATTCCATCCCATCCAACAGAACAGTCAGTTTTCATATTCATAATAATGTTTTTTATTTCGTTTTCATTCGTATGCATTAGGACTAATGATTTTTGATTGCCTATTATATTTCGGTCACCATCAGCAGTATCTAGATTATCAAAATTGTCAAGTGTTTGTGCTAAATTCTTACCTACATTTACAAAATAATTATTTATGTGATGAATTGACGATTGCGGGGTATTTAATATATTTAATAACTCTTTATTGCTTTCAAATTGTGTGTGTGTATGAATTATATTTTTAAGAACATTCCATAGTTTTTTATTATCATTTTTAGCCATTTCTACCTGTTCTTTATCATAATTTCGTTTAACTTTCTTCAATATATTGTTACAAAAATTTCTGTATCGTTTGTATATTAGTTTAACCATTTCATTACCAGGAGAGCGCCTGGCTTTATTATGTAATTTATCTCTATGTCGTATGCACCTAAGGAGACCAGGAGTCATCCAAGGTTTTATGATTTTTTTTCTAGTCGAAAGTATAATTGTTTGGGTATGATTTTGTATACTTGATTTAATTGCGCTAGTTAAATATTGCATTGAAAGGTTTGGATCATAAGAAGTATATACCGGCGTTAAGTCGATGTTTTGTATTTCTAAGTTTAATTTTTCATAGTTAATTTTTGTGACAATAGATTTGGTAATTTCAGTATGTTGTTTCATTTTGATTGAGCAGATTACCGGTTTATGATCAGTTATTGATGTATTAAGAACCATCGTAATGGAAGGACTCTTACTTTTAAGTAGTACATGATCAATGCATGATCCAGTAGCATCACGAGTTGAGAAGGTATGTGTTGGGAGTAAGCCGTGGTAAGCGGCTAAGTGTAAATATTTTTCAGCATTCTCATTTTGAAGCTCATTACTTATGTCGATATTTATATCTCCAATGACAACAATATTTTTGTAGTGTGAATAATTTTGAAGTATAGTATTAAATGATATTAAAAAATTGTCAATTTTTTTGTAAGATGGTGATCGATATATGGCCATAATAATTATATCTTTTAATTTGAGAATAATGCAGTTTCCTTCTTGAAATAATGGTTCTTCAACTGTTAATACAAACTGGTCTTTAATATACAACACTATGCCTTCATTTTGATTATTATTATTTTTATTATAAAAGCATTTGTAACCTCTAAGTGATGGAACTGTTAACTTATTTAAAAGCCAACACTCTGTAAGCACTATTACGTCTAAATTTATGTTAAGCCTGGCAATTAATATCTCAAATTCACTTATATTACAATGAATACTTCTTATGTTTTGAGTTATAATTGTAATACCCGAGAAGATATGTTTTGCTGTGTCTTCAATTTCGCAAATCATCGATTGTGATACAGAAAAGCTGTCTAAGTTATTCCCTAACAATATATTATTTGAAGTCATCATTATAGGAGCTATATACTTTCTTTATCGAAATAGTTTTCCGTCTTATGACTGTATTTGTGTGTTTGTAGCATTTATGTTTATTAACAAGAGGGCTAGCTATGTGTATATTGAATTTTGTAAGTGCATTTTGTGTATATAATATGTATAAAAGAATTTTATAAATGTAAATAGTGTGTAAGTGAATTATGTAGTAATGAGAAACAGCGTAGTGTAGTAAAAAGTTGCTTAAAAGATATAGTATTATCGTAAACATAACAAAGAAAATTAGTATTAAGATTAAAACTAGTCATTTTGATTTTATAAGATTTTCAATATCCGATTCATCCTTTATTTTTATTTGTGGCGAATTTTCGTTTTTACGAATATAGACAACACCACGAGAAGTCCAGCAAAAGATGTAGTGATGACTTTTAGAAAAATTTCTAGCCATATAGAAGAGTTTCTGCGTTTTATTAGTTAAAGTTTCGGAAATATATATAGGCCTTTTTTGTTGTGAATAATGTAGATGTGATGTATTTAACTTTTCTTCCTTAGATTTAAGTTTGTTGAATTTTTTGACACCACGTATCATTTTTTCTTTCATAGTGACAGTTGTTAATTCGACTATGATAGGATTTGACCCGTCTTTTGAGTTATTTCTGTATACGTCTTTGATATCCAAGTCAGTTAGGCTTAGATCTAACACCTTTGCTGTATTCTTTGCTATATTTGCGAGATTTTCTTTCGTTTCGCCACTAGATTTTGGGATGTTTCGTATTTCTATTCCAGTACATTTTGATTTTTGCTCCATATATTCTATTTTTTGTTCGAGTAGTTCAATAGTTTTTTTGTATTGTTTCTTTTCAGTCTCAAGTTCAGAAATACGCGTCAGAAACTCATCATATTTACAGGACATCATATCTACACTTTTCTTTAGCTCTTCGTTTTGCTCTTTTATATTTATTATTGAGTTCTTTAATTCGTAAAAAAGTTTTTCCTGTTCTTTTGAAAAAGACGTGAACATTTCACTTATTAGAGACGTAATATTAGGATTTACTCCATCGTGCTTTCTTTTTTTACGCTCAGTTATGTTCAATAGGAGTGTGGAGAGATCCGGAGCTGAGTCAGAATGGTGAATCAAGCGCTCATTTTTATCAACCAATTCGTCGTGGGATTTATCTACAGAAGTACCGGGTACAGGTGAGGTAGGGCACGCACTTTTGAGGGGCATTGTAAAATGTTCAAATGATGTACCAGGAGAGCAGCGTCGAGTAGGAGAGGGCCCTCAAATTTTAGGGACGGAGTTACCAGAAATATGGTTGCCTCTGTCTCTTACTTTCGTTATCGATAGGTGTTCTAACGAAAAAGCTCGTCTAGGCGCTTTTTAACAAAATTCTATTTGTTTTATTCAAAAAACACACTTATTGCATAAATTAGTACAAAGTACTAGGAGCACATAACTGTGTCGTAGCAGTGGTAGCGTACTTTGTAGCGTAGATGAGGAGGGCGTGGCTTTCGTATCTTATTGTCGTAGTAAGCGACGCAGCATTGGAGCGGAGCTTCTCGCTTAAGTATAAACTGTTTGCTTACGTGCTTGTGACGTGATGCGATGGTATGTGACTGCAGTTGCAACTCCTCACAACATATGCACTCCTATTTTATTAGGATGAATTTTATGTTTTAAAATTAAATTATTTTTTTTTTAAAAAAAAAAGTAGCACTAAGTTTATATGTAACGTTTGATTTAGTAACGATATTGCAAATAAGTTTTTACTCCATTTCGCATTTTGTTTTTGGTTAAAATATAAATATGCTATGATAAAATTAAATATTCACTGTCACATCCATCGCCTATATATCAATCGTAATATATGACATCACATAGAAGTTTGGAACTGGCAAAACAAACAACGTATTCGTTTAAATGTATCGCATTTCATTGTCAGTTATTTAATTCTAAAAGGTTGTATATGTAACGTTAAAATATTGTCAAAATATACTTTATTCTAGTTGGCTTTAGAGAGAAATTTTCTTTGATCACTAATAGTAGATATGAATTTCCTTTATTAATTTTCAAAGGTATGTTAATAAATAAATATGTATAATAAATAATCTCGGCATCCATTTTCAAGTGATCTTTTATGTATTACTAGCTTTGCCCGCGACTTTGTACGCGTTTGAATTTAACAAACAAATAATTATATTGTAGCCTTAGTTACTCCTTATTATATCAGTTATCATCTAGTGAAAATCCCGGCAAAATCGGTCCAGTCGTTCAAAAGATTAGCCGGAACTAACAGACAAACAAAAATTGTAAATAATGTTATTTTGGTGTGTTATGTACCGTGTATACATACACATGCATTGAGTAAAAAAAGGCTGTTTTAATATTACAAACAGACACTCCAATATTATTATATGTATAGATATACAAAGCTTTTGTATGTAAGGTATTTATTTGGATAAGGATTAATGCTGTATTGCTTAAAAAAAGTCATCATTACTCGTAAAAAGTAAAGGATTAAAAATGATTACTGTTGGTTATCTCTGAGAGATATACAATCGCGAAGTTTGTAGACCTTTTAAGTTGTTCAATACTGTAGTACATTATTTTAAGGCGTAGGGTTCAGCCAGTGTTTGCAATGTACTCGCAATAAAATGTATTTCTTTACTATATTTAATGTTGAGATTCTTGACGATTCTTCTCGATAGAATCTACATGACGAACCAGTGGTAGTTTCACTTAATATAGTTTGTTAAATGAGTCAAAAATGCTTGTAAAAGCCTACTTGAATAAAGTATATTTTAATTCTTCGTTTTAAATATATTATACATGTATTATATGTAATAAATTTAGAATCAATCTCTACTATTAAAAAAACGCATCAAAATTTCGTAGTTTTAATTATATGTAAACAGTAACAGGCAGACAGCAGGAAGCGACTTTATTTTATACTATGTAGTGATTTAGATGGAGGGATTGGCATCCCATTGGTGCCATAAGAGATTCCTTGAAACGCCATTCCACAACCCTTGGGTTCTAAGGCGTTATTAGTTAGACTTGTTCAAACTGGCCTCGCGTCTGTCTTTATGTACGCGATAAACTCAAAAACTATTTATTTATTTGTATTTTAATGCGGTCTTCACTAATAGACTGAGGTATTCATAAGGAAGGTTTAAGTATTCCATTTACTAAGAGTTGTTTGTATTTAAGTTGAAATATAACGACAATTGTTAAACATGTCTGAAAAAAGCAACAAACAATATATAAATAAAAGGTAAAAATACTAAAAAAGATATACAAATGCGAATCTGGAATGCGCTAGTTATAAATAAAACTTTAATTATTTATCATCTATTCTTATTAAAAAAACAAAACATTATCCATTAAATTCTTTAATAATAGTATAATATGAATTTCCTTCTACAAACTGGAATTAGTGTATATGACCTATTCTATAGTTCATGAACAAAATATCTCAAATCAAGTCATAACTAAAGCCCTTGCATTTCCAAGCGCTAATGAGACCGAATTAAATCAAAACTATTATAAATAAATTCTCTACATTATCCCCATTAAATGTGGAATTAATTTGACGTCAGTCACAACTCGTGTTAACTTTAAGCTTGTACGTTGAAATGTCTCTATTTAAGCTTTAAAATGTCACAGCTTAAAATTGCTGTTACTAGGAATACAGCTTCATAATTTAATTTGTTTATTCACGACATCACATTAGAAACTTCTAAAATTATCATTGTTACTTTACAATATTGTCCATGTATTGTACACAAAAACCTTCCTCTCGAAATCAGTCTATCTATTAAAACATACCGCATCAAAATCCGTTGCATATTTTTAGATATTTAAGCATACATAGGGACAGTCGTAAGTGACTTTTTTTCATATTATGTAATGATGATGATTCACAGTAAATAGGTTGTAATATTTATAGATAGTTCCACCACGCGCTAATAGGGGGTAAATATATGTTTAGTATATTATCATTTAACAGGCGCAGGCAACCTTACGTTAGAGAAAAGAAATGGTAGGGGTTATTAATAGCTAAAAGACAATACTTGCAAAGAGCCGAGATTGCCCAGATGTTAGAACACGATCAGCGATATTATCTAACTAATGATTACGGTTTCAAACCCAGTCAAGCACCACAGAATTTTCATGTGCTCGACGTTGAAGTTTCAAATTTACCTTTATTTATGTTCTGTATGATGTCATTGAACTCCTGATAAACCTAACCTTATTTAAGGTTTACATTGTAACCAGTAGGTAAGTTTTGTTTAAAATTTTGGAGGTTGAATGATTAATAAATAAATATTGGACAACATTACATACATTACTCTGATCTCAATGTATGTAGTTAAAGCAGTGTTAAAGACAATCAGAAGTAACGACGGCTCCACAAACACCCAGACCCAAGACGACATGGATAACCAATAATTATACGTCGACTTGGCCGGGAATTGAACCCGGGACTTCAGAGTGGCTTACCCGTGGAAACTGGTGTACACATTCGACCACGGTCAAAAACTGACCATTGTTGAGTGGCTGAATCTATCTTAATTATAATTAGCACAAAGATATTACTCTAACATAACATAGGATACACAATTCCATCCTTAATATCCTATATTTCCTATAATTCTCACACACAGATGTAAAACTACGACGAGAATCAACAATAAATAATAGCACACATGAAACCTAGATCAATGAGAAAAATGCTTTAATGACACAATATTATTCAAACAGAATTGAACCGTATGTCTTTGCCAACAGGATACATTTTAAAGCGGCGGCGGATGACGATTATGCTGATTTCACATGCGAAGCAAGACATGAAGCGTTGCAAAGGGATATGCCGATGCGCAGTACAGTTCAGCTCAGCGTGCTATGTAAGTATATTTGTCTAATTGTCAATATAGTGATGTATATCTATTGAACATAGTTATCTATACATATAATAAAATTGGAGTGTCTGTTTGTAATAATTAAATAGCCTTTTTATTATTACAAACAGATCACTCTTTTTTTCAATTTTTGTCTGTCTGTTTGTTCCGGCTAATCTCTGGAATGGCTGGACCGATTTTGACGGGACTTTCATTGGCAGATAACTGATATACTAAAAACTTAGGCTACAACATTTTTTTTTTGTTAAATTCAAACGCGTACAAGGTCACGGGCACAGCTGGTCGATAAATATATTTGCTTGCCTACATTTTATAACTAAAATTTCAACCAGTATTTAAGCGCAATTCAGGAAAAAAGCGCTGTTAAGCGGCTTTATTTGTGTGGACTATCAAAGTGATCAGTCTCAACAATGTATTTTAAATAATAAGTTCCAGTTCCAAAGCATAAAAAGGTAAGGTCTGTAAAAAACAGCAGCAAAATATTGTCGAATTTTGAAGGAATTAATACCCTCAAAAATTACCTAATCCGTCACGAGAATCATTCCCCTAGAACTGAATGAACTGAACTAGAACCTCCATGTGTCTAATTTCATCGAAATTCTGCCACATGTACATTCCACCAACCCGCATTCGAACAACGTGGTGGAATATGGTCCAAACCCTCTCCTTAATAAAAGAGGAGGCCTTATCCCAGCAGTAGGAATTTTACAGGCTGTAATTTAGTTATAACAATCATTACATAATAATCAAATTTATATAATTGTACGTTAGAATAAAATAATGTGCCAAATCACAAATTATGCCAATCGTATAAAACATGACTCAGCTCCAATTATAACAATGGATGGATCGCCTCCCGCGTCGACTATATTTGAAAAACAGGAGCTTCAAATTGGGGTGACCCCACGCTGAGTACAAAATGAAACATGACAGGGGACTCTAGTCTGTTTTTGATACATATTTTTATTATTATGTTTAAGATCGGACACACTTCGAAATATATTTATGATGATATTTTATTTAAATTCCTTCTTCTTTATTATACTTGATGGTGGAAATTTCCCACTGCTGGACTAAGGCCTCGCTGTTCCAATTGGCAGAATTTCAATGAAATTAGACTCATGCTCGTTTCCTCATGATGTTTTCCTTCATCGCCGAGCACGAGATGAATTATAAACACAAATTGAGCACGTGAATATTCATTGGTGCTTGCTTGGGTTTGAACCCGCAATCATCGGTTAATATGCACGCGTTCTAACCACTGGACCATGCTTCTTCTAAATCATGACTTCTGCATCTCAGAAACACACACCCCCCCTCACAGCAAGAAGACCTTATAACACCTCAATGCAATTAAAACAAGTTATATCAACGTTGTTATATAAATAAACAGACGAATACAATTTTATTCAGTTTCTTGTGTAACGAGAAATTGTGTTTGAGTTTGGAATTCGTTGTTAAATTATGCATTAGCTCTAAGCTTGAGAAAATTGTTAATAGCTTGATAACATCTTGTAAACAGTTACTGGCTACATAAATAGATGTTACAGTTTTAGCTCAGTGGAGGGATGGGGATGTCGATGTTACGTGATTACGTGAACTGAAATGCGAATTACCAAACTCAGATTTGGGAATTTTTAGTGGATAAAGTTTAGCTTTAAGTGGTTCTGAAAGCCGAGACGACCCAGTGGTTAATGGCATCTTAACCGATGATTACGAGGTCAAACCCAGGCTGAATATTCATGTGCTTTCTTTGTATTTATAATTGATCCAGGAAACGTGCATGCCTAATTTTATAGAAATTCTGCCACATGTGTATTCCACTAAGCCGCATTGGAACAGCGTGGTGGAATATATTCCAAACCATCTCAAAGGGAGAGCCTTAGCTCAGCAGTGGGAACTTTACAGGCTGTTGTTGTTGCATGTGGTTCTAGGGATTTTGGTCCAAGAATCTTGGAATCTGAGATATTAAATTGTAGTTGCTACCAACGGGTCAAACAGTGGACTATATAAGTTAGTTCAAAGAAATACTGTAACACAATCCGAGCTTTATACACTAGAAGACGCTTTTCTAGGAAGCGGTCTCTCGTGCTTCTTAATTAGAAGATCTTGAAATTATAAAGGACAAACGTAATAAGTAGATATCATATTTTATATTTATCTTAAGCCCAAAATACACAGGAATAGGGTTGAAAATCGAAGACGAAATCTTTATTCGATATATGTATTACACTTATTGATTGTCAAACTACGGCATTTCCAATGTGATCTCAATAATTTATGTAAGTGTAGTTATTGAGAATGTTTTAACTTTTCCATTTTGTATTGAATTGAGAGTTTTATATTAATAGAACAAATGTTTAAGATTTTGGAACCGAGTTGGCCTAGAGCCGAGTTAGCTCAGTGGTTAGAACGCGTGTATCTTAACAGATGATTACGGGTTCAAACCCAAGCAAGCACCACTGAATATTCATGTGCTTAATTTATGTTCATAATTCAATTGGTGTTCGGCGGTAAAAAACTCATTGAAATAACTTCCAAACACTATCCCCAAAAGAGTTTGAGGCTTTTTCCAAACGTCTACATATTATTACTTCATGTCTTATATTAAAAAAAATCCTGTCACATTTAATAAAATCTTTCTAAAATTTATTTAAGATACTAAAATACATTTGTGTTTTTAAAATTTAAAATTGTAATTGAATCCTGTTTAAGTTCGCTTTGTTTTAAAATAATCTTAACTGTTAATCGTTTGAGATAACAGCTCTTGGAGTATTCCAGGAATTTCTTTAAAGTTTCACTCAAGAATTCCTTTGGCGATTACTCTTGAAGTTATAGTCTAGGAGCTTCGAGTAAAAACGTTGCTTTCAGCGCACGTCTCATATCTTTTTAGTGGGTGATTACAGATAGATAAAATTATTTTCTTTTTAGTTTTTCTTTACACCCCATTTATTATGTTATAGCAACATTTTCATTGTTTTTGAAGTCCAGAGTTCTGTTGGAAGTCTTTCAATTCTTTCAAAGAGGATTTAGTCCCGCTGTGGGAGATTTAGTGTACTGTTTCTTTAGTCTTTCCTGTATAAATATTCTTCTATCAAAAGAAAAAGAAAACGAAGGAATTCTTAAATTACAAAATCCTAAATCTACTTATCTATTTAAAAAGTTTGGAAAACTTAGCGAGTTTATATTAAAAACTAACATTATCCTTAATCCCCTATTAAGCTTAAAAGACCCCAACCTCGAGCTGTAATAAAAAACCTTTATAAGAGATCATCATTTATGATAAAGAAAGACGAAATCCTGAAAAATATCACTACACGCAATCTGTTACGAGTAATTGTCTCGAAAAGCCGAGTTAACTGAATGTCCGGAGATAATCCAGACATATATAAGTATAGCCATTTGTTTCATTTCAAGATTCAATGTATGAGAAATTGCACATCCCTACAAACTCGGATTCCAGTTCGAAATTCGAAATTTCGATGAAATTCGCTTTTTAAAAAATGATTTCGTTTCGTTAGCCAAGATCGCCCAGTGGTTAGAACCCGTGCATCGTAACTGATGATTACGGGTTCAAATCCGAATGAGCACCACTGACTACGTGCTTAATTTGTGTTTATAATTCGTCTCGTGCTCGGTGGTGAAGGAAAACATCGTGAGAAAACCTGCATGTGTCTAATTTCAATTATGTAAAATCTACCAACCCGCATTGGAACAGCATGGTGGAATATGTCCCAACACTTCTAATAATTTAAAGTATCAATATTATTATTAAAAATAATTGCACAACGAAAGCTAAACGAAATTTCAAACATATTACTCATTTACATTTTAGCGTAATTATATTAAATATACCTAACATCAGCAATGCAATAACAAAACACCATTACTTCATATACAAATTCAAATTTCGTACAGAAACAAACACCGGCGAATATTCTGCTTGCTTTGAGGATAACCAAAAACGTCAACATAACCCAACATGCGCTATATTGCGTGCATACTATACTACACACTCTCTGACAACTGAACAGAACCGGGCATGAAAAGCATGCATTATTAATATCCTATTTAAAGCTCACGTCAATGTTGACTTTGTCCCATTGGCCACTATTGACTTTAGTGAAGCGACCAAATTTATCTTTAGTGCAAGGTTCAAAGTCTAGTTACGTGATCCAAGTGACGATTGAACGTGTATTTACGTTTTCCGAATAGATGCTGTGTCGAGACAAACTTGCAGCGATTTGTTTTGCTTCGTAAAATATTTGTATCGTAAGAGATAATATCATGCTCTCCCTTTTCTTCTTTGGTTTCGATTGTTAATTAAAATGAGACGAAAGATTTCTATCAATTCGACTTGCAGAGATTGTGCCTAGTCCAACCTGAAAGACATTTTTGATACCTAGAAAATCAGAGGAAAACAGATACGAAACAGTCATCTCTACTAATATTATAAAGTTGAGTTGTCTGTTTGTATGGGCTTACGTCACGACGATTCCAATTTCAAACATTACGCTACAACCATATGGATGCGTTCAAGTAATTTTTAGTTTAGAGTTTGGGGTTGAGATTGCATTCATTAACTTCAGTTTTGTATTAAATAATTATATTTGATAGCAACTTGTGAGTGTAATTTGGACACGAATAATTAATGATGATTATTGAAATATAACGTTATAATTATAAAGATTTAAACGTAAATACAGACGATTGTACAACTTCTTTACACACAAGAATTTGATGAAAAATTACCAACGTCAAAAATATTAGCGAAAATATATTTTTATAAACAACTATTAGTCTACAGCTTCGCTCGCTTTTCAGGGTATTGGTTGTTAGGAATATGGCAAAAAAATTGCCAATGGAGTTCAAGTTTGCTTCATACCAAATATCATCGATTCGGTTCAGCGGTTTGCTCGTGTAAAAACGACAGAGTTATCTTCACATTTTTGATATGAATATAGATTACCAATTTAAGATTATATCTCAGATGATATTTCATTTGATCTGACTATATCGAAATATTTGACGAAATTCTCGGTGAAATCTTTGTCAGAATCCTTTGAACACACTGTGCCCAACATTTGGACATAGGAACGTCTGCAAACAAATTCCGAATTGCAAAATGGACTCCTATATTCCAGAAACGTTTGTTCCGTCGTGCCCTCAATGAATTATTAATTATTCCCTCTGATTCGACCCCTGGTGTATTTGCTTTTATTCTTTTTTAACTGACGTCCTTTACACATTTTCCTTGGGACTTGGTATATCGACTTTTGGGATATTATTACCGTCTACGAGCATATTTGGCTATAGACGAATGAAATATAAAATTGTGGTTGCATTATTGTCTTCTTCTAATCTTCAGTCTTGTAGTAATTTTATAGTTTTGTTCACATTATTTGTGAGCTTAAATTATTTCAATGTTTTGCTAATAAATATAAATTAGTATTTTCGCGTCATCATCATCATCCTTAAAGTCAATTTATTTAAATATCATCTAAATTGAAAGAGAATTTTTATCACCGGTATCATTTTTAGAATCTATTGATACGAATCTAATATCTCCTCTCTCTTTCTTTCTCTCTCTATCTCTATTTCTTATCTTGTCTAGCAATATGAGAAGACATTATATGTTTGTGTCCAGAGATATCTAGATATTGATAAGACATCCAATTTCAATATTATCGTAAGAATAATAAATAATATGGTAAAATATATTACGTATTTCCAGACTAAAGTTCCTAGCAAACGTGTTAACACAATTAACTTTTCTTAAGCACTAAAACATGTTTCAGCAAGTTTTGTAACGAGTCAGGTAAATTTAATTATCCATCCTTTACGATAGGAAAGTTATACGGTAATGGAGCCGATACACCCAACTCCTGGACGAGATAATGAGACAACTACTTTATAACGATAAATTATATACGAATATTATTCTAGACTGTTATAGAACTTTACATGTCGAGCTTACACAAAGCTCTATCACTGAGCTTTAATTTGAAAAGAGCTCAGATAATCTAGTGATATTCTTCGAAGCGGTTTCAGGCTCGTGTAAAAGTTTTTGAGCTAAATTTATATTTATACTATGTCGCTCGCGGCTTCGCTTGCGTTTTATATGTTGATCATATGTCAGGCAAAAAGCATATGTCCTTTCTTGGAGTCCAAGTTTTTCGTGAAAGAGCGACAGATAAACAGAGTTACTTTCACATTTATAATATTATTATAGATATATTAAATAGAATTGAGCTGAGATGGCCTTAACCGATGATTTCGGGTTCAAACCCAGGCAAGCACCAATATACATATGTGCTTAATTGTGTTTATAATTCATCTCGTGCTCGGCGGTGAAGGAAAACATCGTGAAGAAACCTGCCACATGTGCATTCCACCAACCCGCATTGGAACAGCGTGGTGGAAGATGTTCCATACCCTCTCCTAAGTGGGAGAGGAGGCCTTGGCCCAGCAGTGGGAAATTTACTGGCGGTTACTTTACTTTTTTTATATATTAAATAATACAAGGAAAATATTTGCACGAATCAGCGACATGAGTGTCTAACCACCATTGAAAAGAATAAATGTAGAGAGATTCAAATCTGCTTTACAAATTGAGAAAATGTTTATAATCACTATTGTTATGTTTTAATTTAAAATTCTTAGATATATTAACAGTAAATAAGAATAAAATATGTTTTCTATGATCCTGAATCTTGTTTTCTGAGAAATTCTATTATATTCCTGCCTTAGTAGAAGCTTATTAATCTATCTTTAAGATCGCCAACCTTTGTGACTTACTTGGTCTTTCAATCGTGAAACGCTGATAACTGACTCATTATTGATATTTGAAAAGATATTTTATTGCAGGTATATTTTAAATGAATTTTAACATTTTAGTCAATGTCACTTATTACTTTTCGACATTAGACGATAGTTTTATCGAGTAAATTATTCACTAAAGATTTATTTGCAGTCAAGAGTTATGAACTGAAATTAAATCTTAAACAATTGAAGATCTGCTGGTGCTTACTTGGATCAATTTTATTCACGATTATCTTTAAAAATCTACGTGTTATTGCAATCCCAGCTCTATCTGAGATTAACAAAGATGTATTCACAAAAGCATTAAGTGTGCTAAGAAATCAAAATTACATATTCAAGTAGGCTTTTACAAGCACTTTTGAATCGTCATTTAACAATTAAGTGAAGCTACCATCGGTTCGGAAAGTAGATTCTACCGAGAAGAACCGGCAAGAAACTCAGTAGTTACTCTTTTTCAACATTTAAAAAAAGTACAGTCATGTTAGTTAATACAATTATTTAAATTATTATATCCTGCCTGGAAGTCAACAGGTATTAATTCCAAGCTTTTTTATCATCTACAAAATCTTATAATATGCCTTTTTTACCAATGTATTTTTTATAAACGATTTGAATTTACGAAACGGCAAAGTTAAAATGTCTGACAGACAGGAGAATCAGTAGTTACTCTCTATCACCATTTAAACATACAGTCATGTTAGAAAAGGTATGACGTCATTTGACATATAGAGCTATAGATATTTAATAAAATTTTAAATTCTCAACAGACTTAGATAAAAGTAGTTAACCAATCTGACCTTAATTAACATTAATTTAATTAATTTACTATCATCATTGCGTATCAAATTTTAAATTGTAACGATAAATTTTTAAATACAGGGTGTTCTAGCGAATTCCATCAGCCTGTATAATTACATCACACACTGTGTATTCTTTTCCCCTATGCTCAGGTTACCTAGTGGTGCGCAATTATTTATCGATATCGATGTTTTCAATACACTATTATATATTTAAATATTTATTACACAGATAATTATTTTATGATATATTTGTTTGTGATAAATAGTTGTCGACATAACTTTACAATCAATTACCGATAGATGCAGCAACACTGAACTCAATTTTTTTTAAATTTGTGTAGCTGTGAGCATGAAGAATAATAATTTACAAATTAATTTAAAAATACCGTCAGATTTTGGTCATTATCATGTATTTTATAAATAAACATAATTCATTAAAAACTATTTTATATGTAAATTCACAATAATATATTATAATTTTATTTAAATGATACATAACAAACATATATTAATATGCATTTACGCGTTGTTAATTCAATATTCATAATTAATTTTAAACGGGATGATAAATTAATTTTAAAATTGAAATTAATTTTTATTGACAATATTCAATATTGTTTATATGAAAAATGTTTTATAAAAAAAAACATCACAAAGTTTAATAGTTTCTATGATGTAATTAGAAATGTTTTATTAAATTAACTAACCGTCGCGACTTCGTCTATGTGAAAAATTAATATTATTTGATTTTCGATCGCAGCGCCATCTAACGAATTTAATGTAAACCTTTAGAGATCCATTCATTCGTTCAGAAGTTACACACACACATAAAAGATTTACATATCCATATATAGAGATAAATGAAATGAAACGAAACCAAAAACATAAAAGAAAATATTTACTTTTTTGAAAGTAGAAAGTTTAAAACTTTTGTGCCGATAAAATAAAATATTCACACATGAATCATAAAGTGATTTTGTGAAATGAATTTATAAAATATCGATAAACGAAAGTGTTACATCACTACGCCTTAAGAATGTCACAAGAGGGCTGACTATGCTAAAATAAAAATATCACACAAAGACGCATGTGTTCCTATGTTACGAAATAGAGCAAAAAATATTTTGACCGTCATAAAATATATTAACAATAGGCAACATACTAACATATATGTATGTTATTTCTTCTGATTTTAAAAACATTAAGGTCATGGACACAGATGGCCCAGTGGTTAGAACGCGTGCATCTTAACCGACGATTGCGGGTTCAAACCCAGGCAAGCACCACTGAATTTTCATGTGCTTAATTTGTGTTCATATTTCATCTCGATACCGTTCTAAGGATAACATCATGAGGAAACCTGCATGTGTCTAATTTCAATGACATTCTGAAACGTGTGAATCTATTAAACCGCAATGGAGCAGCATGGTGGAACATGCTCCCTTCTCCTCAAAGGGAGAGGAGACCTTAGCCCAGTATGAGAACATTTACAGGCTGTTGTTGGTGGTGAAATAAACTGTAAAAGAATATGTATATCACTTTAAAAGAATTTGGTATAAGGCGTTCACCTAATGACACGTTTACCTGTGTAAATAAATGTACCTAAAATGATAAAGTAAAAAAAGAAAAGCAACAGCCTGTAAATTTCCCACTGCTACGATAAGGCCTCCTCTTCCATTAAGGCGAGTGCTTGGAACATATTCCACCACGTTGTTCCAATGCGGGTTGGTGGAATGCATATGTGGCAGAATTTCTATGAAATTAGACGAATGCAGGTTTCCTCAAGATGTTTTTCTTCACCGCCAATATGAACCTAAAATGATATTATTTTATTATTCTTAGAAAATGGAATATTCTAAAAAAAGGTTTTAATTATAAATCATTCAACGAAATATCTTAATTATAACTATAATTGAGATTAAATTATAAAACAAAATCCTTTGTCATTTTCCTTTGTAAATATAGTACACAATTAATTAAATCTTGTTTACGTTTTAAATTAAATACGGTAAGTTTATACGTGAAAATGTCTACTTATTTCGACAATAGCTGATACATTACTTACATTACTTATACTAGCTACCCGCCCCGGCTTCGCACGAGTGCAATACTAATACTAAATATACTACAGAATTTGTTTATGTACGACATCACTTCTAGAATTATCTGTGTTTCTTTACTATATTGTCCATGTATTGTATATAAAAACCTTCCTCTCGAATCACTTTATCTATTAAAGCTGCACCAAAATCCGTTGCGTAGTTTTAAAGATTTAAACATACATAGGACATAGGGACAGATAAAGCGATTTTTTATACTATGTAGTGATTTATAAACATCATTTCTCTATCAATCTTTAAATTACTCTTTGAATTTACTTGAGGGATTTAATAGGACTTTATGCAAGCCTGCCTAAGTTCAATAAAATCAACACTTATTATACTGCTAAACTGCAATTTAGTTTTATTTTTTTTTATATTACTCTTGTGTGTACTGTGTGTATGTTTCTCCTAATTCTATCAGCTATCTGCCAGAGAAAGTCCCATCACAATCGGTCCAGCCAGAGATTATTTGGAACAGACAAAAAATATAAAAAATATTATTTTGGTATATGTAACGTGGAAACATTCATTTGATAAAAAAAAAAATATTTTAATATTACAAACAAAAACTCCAATTTTATAACATGGAAAAAGTAAAAAAAAGTAAAATAAGAAGCCTGTACATTTCCCACTGCTGAGATAAGGCCTCCTCTTCCATTAAGGAGAGGGTTTGGAACATATTCCACCACGCTGTTCCAATGCGGGCATTGGAATGCACACGTGGCAGAATTTCGATGAAATACGACACATGCAGGTTTCCTCACGATGTTCTCCTTCACCTCGCACGAGATGAATTATAAACACAAATGAAGCACATATATATAGTGCTTGCCTGGGTTTGATCCTGCAATCATCGGTTAAGATGCACGCGTTCTAAACACTGCGCCAGCTCAGCTCATTTATAACATGTATAGATTTAGTTTTGGTAGCGTTAGAAAAAAAAATGAATCATAAAAATTGATAAGCAATTTCCTTCGAATATAATAATGGGTGCTGTCTTTCTATATTAATAGTTTCTCAGCGAGATACTTTTAATAAATGTCAATGATTCATAAATAAAATTGAAGGGAAGCTGTTTGTCTTTCTGGTATCAATAAAGAAATTGAAATATTCGTACGAAAGAAGGAAGATTTTTCAGTATTTGAATATAACTTGGCTACAAGTTACGAAGTTCTGAGCGTCTCGAAAGAGCTCCTAACTCTACACTATAATGAACATTTGATAACTTTAATACGAATATAGTAAGGCATTCTTTCGTGACATTAACATCAAGGATTTTTTTTTATTTAAAAAATGTCTAAAAATTTTTATTAAACTTTTTAAAGTTCAAAAGTTTTTTGTTTTTTAAATGTAAATTAAAGCGTGTTGTTGACATAAAATCTGACGAATTATAAAAAAACATAGAGATGTCCTAGCCAGAACAATAATCTTAGTCAATAATTGAAAGGACAAACCGGGCAGACATAATTAAATGCTCACGTTCCTTTATATTTATAATTAACTAGCTGTGTTCGTTACTTCATGCGTTTGAATTTAGCAAACAAATTATTGTTGTAGCCGAAGTTACTCCTTATTTCATCAGCTATCTACCATTGAAAGTACCATCAAAATCAGTCCAGCCATTTCAGAGGTTAGCCGGAATAAACAGACAGATAAAATTTAAAAAAAAATCTTTTTTCGGCATATCTATATATGTATATGCAGACACTCCTATTTTATTATATTTATACATATATGTTTATCGCTACAAGTACTTTTCTTATGTTTATATTTAATATGAGAAATTTGTCCACAGATCCACCAGGCGCACCCTACATCGAGGGTTATGCAGAGGGCGAGACAGTCAGGCGAGGGCAGAGCCTCGAACTGGTCTGCAGAAGCCGTGGTGGTAACCCACCAGCTCAACTCATCTGGTACAAGAACGGGGAACAGATACGAATGGCTTACAGGTATGTTTAATTAAAATATATTAATGTAAAGTAAAGAAACAGCCTGTAAATTACCCACTGCTGGGCTAAGGCCTTCTCTTCCATTAAGGGGAGGGTTTGCAAAATATTCCACCACGCTGTTCAGGTCAGTTCAATGCAGGTTGGTGGAATGAAATGCACATGTGGCAGAATTTCGATGAAATTAGACACATGCAGGTTTCCTAATTATGTTTCCCTTCCCTTCACCGCCGAGCACGAGGTGAATTATAAACACAAATTAAGCACATATATATAGTGGTGCTTGCCTGGGTTTGAACTCGCAATCATTGGTTAAGATGCACGCGTTCTAACCACTGGACCATCTCAGCTCAGGGGAAAGGAATATGGAGATAAATCCACAGTATCCTAAGTAGTTATGAAACCACTAGTCGCCAACGGCTTCTCTCGCGTTTTAGGGTGTTAGTTGTCATGTGTTAGGCAAAAAAGGGTGATGGTGACCACTTACCATCAGGTGGCCCATATGCTCGTCCGCCAACTTATACCATAAAAAAATAAAAAAAAAGTCTTCAGTAAATACGACGTTTTTTTTCGTAAGCAAATAGCGTAATGCCTTAAAGATAAAATTAAATTATTTCAAAACTAACGTGACATGTATATTGATCCCTTTAAAGTAATAATAATTCATCTACAAATAAAAACCAACCTCCGGTGAATCGTAAATACATTTAAAAAATTCAACGGCTTAAAATTAATTTATCTTTGCAACGTTTTTCAAATAAATAAAAAAAAAAAAACAAAAATCCAGTTAAAACCGGTTAATGAATGCCAAGTAAGCTGATTCAATTCGATAAACCATATCAAAACCTATAAAACTCTGAAGACACAACAAGCTTTCTGCCTACACGGGGGCTGTAAAAAACCTCCACCCTACCCCATCCCCCGGCGTTTCAGGGATCGTATTAAGCTGGCAACAGATAGGGCGTATGTCCCCATGATTTATGTAGCCATACAACTAATGATGTTTGTTTATCGATAAAATTTATCGATAACGTTTTTCATGTACGATATTAAGAATATTTAAATGAACGATCTTTACTAATACTATAAATGTGAAAGTAGCTCTGTCTGTCTGTCGATTCATTATGAAACCTCTAAACCAATATTGGTGAAATTTGGTATGAAGCAAATTTAACCTCCAAGTAAGGACGTAGGCTACTTTTTTGCCTAACATGTAACAACCAGCCTAACAAACGAGCTAAGCTGCTACCATCACAATCTATAACTTTAAAACTAGTTGTATATTATGTCGTCATATAAAAAACTGGGTTCCATATTTTTAGTGACTGTTCCAGTTTCGTTTCAATACACATATAATTACTACAAAATGTTAAACTATTTAAGTGTATCATTTATTTGTCTGCGTCTTAAGCGTACATTTAAATTTAAATGTATGCAAATTAGTTTTGAGCAAGGCTTAGCCAATTTCTTGAAAATAGCAATTTCTTCCGAAACTTCGAACCGTGCAGACATATAATGTGCATACGATAGTATTAATTTAATTAATACTATGTTACACAACATAATATATGTATATATACGCTGAAATCATTCACTGCCAATACAAGCAAAAGATAGGTAATTATTTTATAGATTATAAACACAATTTACTTTTTCAAATACATGATAATATATGTGAAATAATTCTGTAACAGGTCATATAAAGGAGTTATGTTTAGTTGTTTATAACTGTAAATAATTCTCCATCGTAAAAGTTATTTTAATTTTTTTTTATATATTTTTATTGAAATAGGTACATCAGAGGTTATGGTGAGGTTCTTTCTCATCATAGTTATTCCAAGTAAAAACTATTTTCTCCTCCGTTAGCAACCATTACCCGAGCTAAAACTTCAATAAAATATAATTCTTATATAACGTATAACTACGATCTGTTGTCTGCAAAATCTATAATCCACTTTTGAAAAAAGTTTTGGTTTACATTTAATAAAACACTGTAATACGAATTAATCTCCCTCGTAAAAGCCAATACAATAGTCAGGTTTTGATTGATTCGTTCATCCTACGGAAAACCGCAATACATTTTAAATGCATTGTAAAACTAAATAACACTACTAAACACACATTAAAACTAGCGACCAGTCTGGCTTCGCACGCTTGTAATACTGATACTTAATATACTACCCAATTTGTTTAATTACGACATCACATTACAAACTTCTAAAATTATCAGTGTTTCTTACTATATTGTCTATGTATTATATACAAAAAAACTTCCTCTCTTAAAAAAAACCGCATCAAAATCCGTTTGCGTAATTAAGATCTAAACATACATAGGGATAGACGGCGGTAAGCGACTTTGTTTTATACCTTTCCAAATTCAAGTTTAGTCATAAGATAACAGATAACTGTCAACTGTCAGTGAAAGTCCCGTTAAAATCGGTCCAGTCGTTTCAGAGATAAGCCGGAACAAACAAACAGACAGACAGACAAAAATTGTAAAAAAAAAATATTTTGGTATAGGTAACGTTAATAAATATACATGCATTGATTAAAAAGGGCTATTATAATATTACAAAAAGACACTCGAATTTTATTATATGTAAATATTACGTTTTTAAGCGGGAATTCCCTCATTTAATTGAAAGCAAGGAGTCGAGTGCTCATGCATTTAATATTCATTTTTATTAACTTACTAACAGCCAGTAGTCGACTACTTCGAGGAGATTGCTCTTGTTAAGAAAGCAGATTTCATTATGTTTGTTAAGAGTGTTTTTAGGTAGGGTTCGTACGCTAAGATCAAACGAGGTGACGATTTCTCATACATGTATATACGGGATACATATATATTATATGTATTCACTTGGTAGGGCTCTGAAAAAAATAACAAAAAAAAGACCCGCTGATTTTCTTTCGCCGGTTCTTCTCAGGTCAGGGTGTTCCTTTTTCCGAACCGGTGGTAGTGTTTATTTGACAATCAATAAGTAAGTGTAATGTTTGTATATTGAATAAAGGAATTTGAGTTTGAGTTTCAGTTTATGTTCCACTCCTGTCTGGGTAACTAGGTACCCAGTTATCAGATAAACTATTGCCAAACTGAAATACTTACTCTGTTCCAGTCTGGCGGTATTAAATTTGTCACCACTAACCATTTCACCATCCGCTCTACTTTATATGAAAAGACGTTCTTTTTTTATTCCACTTTATTTAATACTGGTAATCGCCCGAGGCTTCGCACGCGTTTTAGGATTTTGGTTGTCATGTGTTGGGCATAAAAGAAACCTTCTTGGACTTGAAGTTAGCTTCACACCGAATTTCATCAAAGTCAGTTCAGCGTCTTGAAAGAACGACAGACAAACAGATTTTCACATTTATAATATTAATATAGATAAATTTTAACAACAATTGGATTTGAACGTATCGCGTGACTTACAAGCAACATTTATACGACGATGCTTGTTACTGAGATATCTGTAATAATTTCACACACAAGCACTCCTCACGACGTTCACGCTATGAATTATAAACGCAAATTAAACACGCGAAAAATTTTCGGGCCTTTCGCGTTTGACCTTGAATCTTCGGGCAATTTCGGTTAATTTCGGTTATTTTCGTTACGTCATCCTAAATATAACACACCAGTGTATATTCGCAAATTAACTGTGTGTTGTTTAATTATATAATATTAGGAAGGAAGTTCTGATTAATTATACGTAATTATTCACAAGATTTTTATTTAAAAGTATATTTCACTAAAATAACAACAACAACAGCCTGTAAATTCCCACTGCTGGGGTAAAGGCCTCCTCTCCCTTTGAGGAGAAGGTTTGGAACATATTCCACCACGCTGTTCCAATACGAAATACACATGCGGCAGAATTTCTATAAAATTTGTCATATGCAGGTTTCCTCACGATGTTTTCCTTCACCGTTGAGCTTGAAATGAATTATAAAGACAAATTAAGCACATCGGTTAAGATGCACGTGTTCTAACCACTGGGCGGCCATCTCGACTCTCCACTAAAATAAATAGCAGATATTAATTTATGTTCGTAATTCGCATTAACTAAACATTTATTATTAAAAAAAACACAAATTGCCTTATACACTATAAAAACATTACTCTTACTAATTAACTGTCAAAATAATCAGTACCACACCATAACAAGACCATGAATTAAAATATCGATATTCCACCGGTCAGTTCAAAGTATCGATAGTTTTATATCCCTTTGTTTACGTCACTTATAAAATTGTATTAAGACGCGCCTACCGACGACGGAAGCTGATTTATGAGGCTTGCTAACTGCACTCGCTAGTGAAGTGACACGATTATCGATTACTTCATGTTTAAAATCTCTATTTCAATACAATACGAATTCGTTAGTAATAATTGAAATTCCTTTGGATTTTATAGATGAAATAGCTGTGCCCGTGACCTTGTACGCGTTTGAATTTAACAAAAAAAAAATTGTAGCCTAAGTTTTTCCTTTTTACATCAGATATCTGCCAGTGAAAGTCCCATCAAAATCGGTCCAGCCGTTCTAGAGATTAGCCGTTCTACATACAGGCAAAAATTGTCAAAATTGTTATTTTGGTATATGCACCGTGTATACATATGCATTGAGTAAATAAGGGCTAATTTAATATTACAAACAGACACTCCAATTTTATTATATGCATTTTTGAGTCAGCTTAGTTTAACCAGCTGGAAGTTTTTAATTAACCGTAATTAATCGCATGGAGGACATTTAAAACGATCCTTGTGCTATCGTTTTTCGAAATCTAAGTACTCGTAAGAATTATGTTCAACCCCTTTCAATACGAACGAACAAATCAAGACGATTACAATTCAATTTTATCGCGGGCTGTTTATCGACAACGATCGCAGCACTACTTCGATGAAAAAAAGTTCTCTATCCAATAATATTTTATTATTTTCTTTGTAAGTTTTTACCTGGATTTCGTTTTTTCTTTTCGGCGACTTTCCGATCGATCTACGGGAATTACAACGTCAGCTAGACTAAAAAATCGCTGATTTACAAAATGGCGTATGTTAAACTCAATTTTTTTAAATTAGTGTTATCTACATACTTAGGTTAAATCAGATACTAGCTGTGTACGCGACATGTGCGATTTAATTTGAATTTTATAATTGAAAAATTGTGTAATTCTAAAATTAAAGAAACCTAACTTACTTCTCATTACATAAGCTATTTGTCGGTTAAAGCCCGCCAAAATCGATCTAGCCGTTCCAGATATTATCCTGAACAAAAATACAGACAGTCAAAAATTGTAAACAATGTTATTTTAGTATATGTACCGTGTATACATACTGATTTAGTAAAAAACGTTTATAAAATAACCGTTTTTTACAGAATAGAAACAGGCACTCCAATTTTATTATATGTATAGATTAAATATTTACTTATATACAATGTACCTCGTTAGTACAACATTTTATCAAATTCGGTTTAGTAGTTTGCCTATTAAAGAGTATAGATGAATATATATAACACTAAGCAAACGATTATAAATTGACAAATAAGTACCGCTGAGTTTATTTCGCCCGTTCTTTTCAGGTCAGGGTATTTTTTCGATTCGAAGTAAGTTTTTAATTTGACAATCAAAAGGTAAGTAATATATCCACATTGCTAAAGGAACTTGATTTTCATATTGGTTTGATAAAACAGTTTTAAAGCAGGAAATGTAATCGAATAAAGTCCACATACGACCTTTCGAACTTTAACAGCGTTTATAACATACGGTGTCAGTGTAAAATGTATTTGAACTCGTGTAACGTAAAGCTACTCCTATTAAGATTGTAAAATGTTAAAATTTTATAGGTATTTAATATTACATGCCTCTCGAATTTTAATTTGAAATTCAAATTCATAATATACTTTATTCAAGTAGGCTTCTACGAGCACTTTTGAAATGACATTTTAGAATTTTGTCATTATCAGTACTTAAAGCTATTACTGAGATGAAATATTAAACAAAATGGCCGTTAAATGTGATGCTTATTTAGTATATACTAGTTTTGGCACGCGGTTTTGGGGTTTGAATTGTATTGGGTATATTTTGCCGGACAAAAAGTATGAGTAAGTACCAAAATTTCATCCAGATTCGATCAGGCGATCTGTCAAACTTTCGTTCTTATAAGATTAGTAAAATTATTCAATTTTATACTTATCATGGTTTTTATCATTTTAATATATTTTCTTTATCTTACACAGTATAAAACAAAGTCGCTTACCGCTGTGTGACTTTATGTATGCTTAAATCTTTAAAATTACACAACGGATTTTGATGCGGCTTTTTTCAATGGATAGATTTATTCAAGAGGATGGTCTATATGTATAATACAGGTTCAATATAGATATACATATATACATAATATAGATAGTAGAGAAGCACTTTTATCGTATATTTCAAATAAATATTTTCGAAGATATTACAGATTTAATGCAGGGACATAGCGGTTTGTATTATCTAATTCATAACATCATAACATTCTGTGTTATATTTTTATTATTAAATATATATTTTTTGTAAAAAATTTTTTGCACAACTCAGGAATCGAACCAAAGCTTAAGTCACTAGACTAGAAGACTCTAAAGATCATCTAACATTACATAGGGCAATAAAAGCGATTGATAACAAACCTAAAGTAAGCCAGTAATTTATAAAAACGATAATGGAAGTACGTCCCCGAAGATTTGTGCCCCCATATTGCCGAATAAATTTCACTGGGCATTCTCATTTCCGTTAAGGGGGCAGCACTGTGATGCGATTAGCCGATCTCCACACTTGAATAATGTTCCCGAAATTCTGTGACAGATGGAATAGTTTTGTGTGAAACATGCTTTAGTTTAAAGTATTTTATGTATATTTGACGACCTCCATGGTCTAGTACGGACACCGGTTTTCATACACAGCTCCCAGGTTCGTTTCCCGAGCGAGTCGATAAACAAAGAGTTCATTAGTTTTCTATGTCGCCTTGGGTCTGGGTGTTTGTGGTACCGTCGTTACTTCTGATTTTCCATAGCACAAGTGCTTTAGCTACTCACAATGGGATCAGATTAATATATGTGATGTTGTCTAATATTTATTTATTTATATTTAAATTCCGGATAAGAACATCAACGTTGACATTTATGAGTTTTTTATTAAATGTACTACAAAACCATATAGTCGCAAGAGCCAATAAATAGAGCCTGAAGACTACCTTTTTAAAATTTTAAATAAGAAAGCATATGTTATAAAGTTTTAAGCGTTAACCTTTTTGAGGATTTTATTTTAATTTACATTAAAGTAACAGTCAGTGGAAACACCACAAGGGAAGAGTATTTTCTCCTGGTAAAATGTTTTGGATTTCCTTCCACCACGCTTCCCAAATGCTCATAACACATGGACCAGAGTTTTATTCAACATATTTATATTATTCACGAGATAATCTAGCTATCTATATTGTCTATACAAAAAGCTATATTAAATCTATGTCCTTCCTTGAAGTTGAACACATCAAATTCCATCAAAATCGGTTCATTGGTTTGGTAATGAAAGAGCGACAGACATACAGAGTCAGTTTCACATTTATTATATTAATATATATTGTTTTAGACATTTCAATCGTGAATTATAATCAAAGACTCTTCGTTTAGAAGTTATTCAGACCACTGCATTCATTTCAAATATATCTGATAACTTCCAAGGCAGCGAAAACCTTTAAAAAATAACAGGAAAGCACCCACGATTAGTAATATATACTATTGAAGTACAATTTTTTTATTGTTAAAATACTTTTTTATTACAGGAAGAAAAATACACTAAATTTTATTAAAATACGGCATATTATGTAGCTCGAGGCGGTCTGGCTCGTAAAAATGTCAGCGGTCCTTTGTTGAGCGGGCATTACGTTGATATCGACTATCGATAACCCATTACAGTGTGGCGCATCACTAGTGATGTATGATTTTTTTTTTAATGTTTTATTTTTCGCCAGCTGTAAGTTATTGTTGGGGTAAATTTGGATTATTAAAATATATTTAAAATGTTTATCGGAAAATATATTATATAAATAATAATTGTTATTATTTTATCCCGCTTCAATAAATGAATGCGTATTATTAAATAATTAATTTCACAAGTTACAGACTCATGTATACTTTATTTTGTGGTATCCCGTCTAAGTATTTACCAACCACCCATCAATTACTACTCCAAACAACAAACAAACGTATTTTTGGGATCCCAATTCAAACCACTTAGTTCCTAAAATTGGTGGGCCATTAGAGATGTAAAGAAGGGTTCAATATCTATGGGCAATTGAGACTTAGCTGGTTACTTTTTATGGCATATGCGCCTCCAATATTGGGAACTAAGATGTTATGTCTTGTGGTGTAGTTACACTGGCTCAACCATCCTTCAAACCGGAACACAACAATACTGAGTACCGTTGTTGGCGGTAGAATATCTGTGGTACCTACCCAGACGAGCACAAAGCCCTACTTAAATAAATAAAGAAAATCTAGTCTTGAAATATTAGCCATTAATTATATCCAATTATTCTCAGTATTGGAATATAATTGAAATAAACAATTTGCCTTTATAATAATTAAAGACAAAAGTCCGACCGAAATATCTTTGATGTTATTCAATTACGGCAAAACTCCGGAGCAGGTTTAATGTAACTATGTATACACTTATATATATACTTCTTATTTATTTTTTACATAAAAAATAATACGAATTTTAAAAAATCAAATTTTCTAATCAAAATCAACAAAAAATATGTTTCTAAATCTATACATTTTATATGTAAAATAAAGCAAAATACTATTCAATTATAATCACGAAATCTCAGAAACTACAACACATACAAATTAAAAAAATTAGTCAGGTAGGTTTTTTATAAGCCCTTAATAGTCCTTTTTTACTCAATACATTTCTCTGCGGGATCGTATCAGAAATGAGGTGATCCGTCAAAGAACCAAAGTCATCGACATAGCCCACCGGATTAGTAAGCTGAAGTGGCAGGTCATATTTGTCGCAGAACCGACAACCGTTGGGGAAAACGTGTTCTAGAGTGGAGACCGCGTCCCGGCAAACGTAGTGTAGGACGTCCTCAGGCACGGTGGAATGACGATTTACGCAAGGCGGCAGGCAGGAGCTGGATGCGAGTAGCCGGAGAAAGACCACAGTGGCGTGCACTTGGAGAGGTCCAGCAGTGGACAAAAACGGCCAGATGATGATATGTAGTTATACAGGGTACATATACCAAAATAATTCTTTTTTACAAATTTTGTCTGTCTGTCTGTTTGTTCCGGCTAATCTCTGGAACGACTGGACCGATTTTGATGGGACTTTCACTGGCAGATAACTTAGGCTACAATATTTTTTTTGTTATAATCAAAGGCGTACAAGGTCACGGGCACAGCTAGTATATAATAATAATACTCAGCAACTTTGACACGGTAGACGGATAAACAGTAGGAACACGCCTTGTGTGTCAGCGTCATAATCTCGAGACGAGATCACGGCGCGTCCAAACAGTTTCAGCCTTATCTTAAAGATATATATATATTTTCAGTCACGTAGAAGGAATTTAGGAGAAAATATGAAACTAAGTGCTTTTGATAATATATTTTCGCTTCGCTTTTACAGTATTTATTAAACATATCCTGTTTCAAACTACATTTATATATCTATATTATATATAGAGTATTTTTCACGTTTAACATACTTGGTGGTAGGGCTTTGTGCAAGCCCGTTTGGGTAGGTACCACCCACTCACCAGTTATTCTACCGCCAAATAATAGTACTCAGTATTGTTGTGTTCTGGCTTGAAGGGTGAGTGAGCCAGTGTAACTACAGGTACAAGGAACATAACATATTAGTTCCCAAGGTTGGTGGCACAGTGACGATGTAAGGAATAGTTAATATTACTTACAGCGTCATTGTCTATGGGGGATGGTGACCACTTACCATCAGGTGGCACATATGCTCGTCCGCCAACCTATATCATAAAAAAAACACACACAAAATACATTTTTATTTGATATAACCTTAATGTTGGTAACGATTTGTAATCATGGCTCATTATAGCTGTAATCCTCCGTATGTAGCGCACCCCTTACCAGAAAAAAGCCTGAGAACATGATGGATGATTGCCTGGATTAAGAAACGGGGCGGGTCAGAGTTCGATTCTTGGGTTAAGCCCCGAATTGTTAAATCTTTATCCTCGATTTCATCCTTATCACATTTATTTTGTATTTCGACGATTGTTTGTTTATCTATCTTATGTTATCTAGATAGGTCTTTAACCTTGAGGGTTCAGATCTCATATATTTAGCTTCAAAACCCTTCAAACTGAAAGAGCTGAGATAGCCCAGTGGTTAGAACGCGTGCATCTTATTCGATAATTACGGGTTCAACCCCAGGCAGGCACCACTATATATATGTGCTTAATTTGTGTTTATAATTTATCTCGTGAAGGAAAACATCGTGAGTAAACCCGCATGTGTCTAATTTCATCGAAATTCTGCCACATATGTATTCCACCAACCCGCATTGGAACAGCGTGGTGGAATATGTTCCAAACCCTCTCCTTAATGGAAGAGGAGGTCTTAGTCCAGCAGTGGGCAATTTACAGGCTGTTATTTTACTTTTACTTTTTACTTATGTACGGTATGTATGTATTTTTACTTACTCATTTACGGTATGAAGGGTACTTCATACCGTAGTATCATGTGCTAAGCAAAAAAAGTAGCCTATGTCTATATACCAAATATCATCAAATTTGGTTCATATGCTTGGTGCTGAAAGAGTGACAGACAAACAGACTGAGTTACTTCAATATAATCATAATATATCATTAATATTATAAATGTGAAAAGGAAAGAAATATACCACTCACTGATTTATCCTGAGGGTTCCGAAGCTATAGGTCCAAATGACTTAGAATTTATCGTGGTTGCTCATTTCGCGATGGAATTTCAACTTTAAGGCAGAGGAATTTAAGGACAAAATTTGTATAACCTTTACCCATATGAAGTCTAGTATATTTGATAATAATCAAAATAAACTACGCAACTTAATTCATGGAACAACTCCAGGGAGTTTGGTTTATTCGACGTCATATTCCAACAATAACGCCAATCTTCCATTATTAATCTTTCCCAAAAGCCCTCATAAACTAATTGTTATCGAATTTTGAGAATTCAAAACATATATAGTCTTGTGTCCAATGGGAATATTCATCAGCGTTATTATAGAAACCATATGTTTAGTCGAATACTATGGATCAAATGGTATGCGTATAATTCAAGATTATGAGTTAAATTTTAGTAGAAACTACGTGTTTTATTTCTGTTTATAATTCACTAGTAACCCAATCCAGCTTCGCATGGGTGTATTACTGATACTAAATGTACTACAGAATTCGTTTATGTACGGCATCTATCATCAATGTTTCTGTACCATATTGTTCATGTATTACATACAAAACCTTCCTCTCGAATCACTCTATCTACTAAAAAAACCGCATCAAAATCCTTTTCGTAATTTTAAAAATATAAGCATACGTAGAGACGTACTGCGGCAAGGGACTTTGTTTTATACTATATAATGCAATCGTAAACAAACTTACTTCTATTCCATAAATTTTCTGACAATTCTGGAAAAAAATCCAACGACAAAAAGTTTCTTATCGATACGAACGAACCACAGATTCGAAAAAAAAAAACCAACACAAAGACCTCATAAATGTTCAGCTTTATAATCATAGCAGTAATAACGTTATGGCACTTATGGCGAACTCTGTGACCGAGAAAATGAAAAACGTCATGTGATACAATAAAATAAATAAACGCGACGATTTAATAACTTAAACCGCAATAGTAATAGAATACAGGGCGTCGAAAACGTTTTTCTTTGTAAGACTACACTTGGACGAAATTACTCGAAAAAGCGACGCCAGTGGAAGTTTAATGGCGGGATTGTTTTCAAGAATTCTTCTACGCTGGATTTTTGTACTTCAACTCTCAATTTGCCTCCATCTTCATTGAGCTCATTCTTGAAATGTACTAGCTGTTCTGTTACTTCGTTTGGAGTTAGATATCTTCTACGAAAAGAGTTTTATTATTTGGTAAACATCATCAGAATTGAGAAGATATCTCAGCAATAATAATAGTTTAATGATGGGATATCTTCTCAATTTTGACGATTTTTACCACATAATAAAATTCTTCGTTTGGCTTGGTTGAACAAAGAAATGGTAAATACATGGTGACAAGTTATCCCGGAGACTCCATTTTTGATGTCACGACTTTTTAACGATGATCATTTGTCATGTCCCGAAAATATCGTGAGTAAATAATAAAATAACATATTTAAAAATAATTTGAGAAATTATCTTTACCCAGATTTTTATTATAATTATAAATTCAAATTGTTTGTTAAATCAAGATGAATAAATAAAGCATTTTTCAACATAAGATTATATAAACAATAAAAAGGCGTGACCAGCAATTGTTGATTTTCATGCAAGATTAAGAAAATTAATTGTATTTTTTGCCATAAATTTTCAGATTTGAAATCTTAAAAAAGAGTAAGTAAGTTCTTCTTTATAGAATCTTCATTCTGAACCAAAACCAAGCTACCCAATAAAATGGTGGAAAAGTCTACTTGAATAAAGTATATTTTGCTAACCATTTAATCAGGATAACAGATGTAGAAGAATATGATCTGACTTGTGTTTTCTATGAAACACTAAGTAATATCCCATATATTACTTAGTGGTTAGAAACACATTATTCCGCTGGACTTTCACAGCAAATTCTAACAAATTCTTCGGAGCATATGTCCAAAATTATTTGTAACAGTGAAGGAGATTAATGAAAAGAAATAGTTAAAAAAATATCCAACCAAGCTTGGCCAACTAATATTTCATACAGCAAGTTTTATCAGGCACGCCAAGTTTTGAAGTCGGACCATAAATCTTGATGATTGTAAAGATGAATTTAAAATGTGTAAGAGATTTGTTAGTACTTTTAGTCTGTTTGATATTATCTTAACAACTGTTTTAAATTTAAATTTACTAACAAGTCAACTACCAGTACTTTATATATTACCCTTCACTTCTAACAAGTATAAATATTCAGAAAATTGGAGGTTTATTTCATGGTCAAATGGATTGGAGTAAATTTAAAAAAATATACTAACAGTTGCAATGTTGGTCAGCCATCTTTGATTCAATATGACGTCATAATGTCAGTAAACACAAAACGAAACCTCGTTTGTCAACTTGCAGTGAGTCGTGAAGCAATAAACGCATCGATTCTTTGGTTCCGTATAAAATATTGCACAAAATGGCTTCAAATAAGTAAACTAAGTCATAAAAATATACAATTTAAAGACATTTGGAACACATTCAGCCGATCCTAATATCCTCGAGAATGGAGACACGGCTCAAAGCTTTATCACAGACGGTTTACTCTTAAAAACATTCTCTGGAAGTCGAGATTAAGTAATAAATAACGCCTCAGAAAATTTAGAGAGAAATTTATAATGACGTCGCGAGTCATAGGCGGAAGCGTTTCCTATAATATATTAAATGTTTTAAAAGATATATCAAGATAGCCTGGTATTTATAGCTATTAATCTTAAGCGAGTAAGGAGACTCCAAATCATCAAAGGATCTTGTTGTCAATCGCTCAATTAGTCCTATAATCGACAAAACATCGTGAGGAAACCTACCTGCAATTAGACGGTATTTAGCCACTGCACTACTCTTAAAATAAACTCCTAGTTCACAGAGGACATTTGGAGGGAATAACTGATCCTCTTCCTCCTCATTATTATTCCTTACACCACACATAGGGTGCATACGTTGCGCGCGTTCGTATATTTTACTCTCGCCTTTATTAGTCCACGTTTACACTAGCGGGATGGACTTGTTCGTGTGCATACGTCTTTATTTGTTTGAGTTGATCAAGTCTAATGAGCTTGTGGGTTTAACTTTATTTATTAAAAATATTTTTATATCCATATGCTGTGAAAATGTTATGTTGGAACGTTACTTGCTTTTTTTATAATTAACTACAAAGTTAAAACCAGTGCAATTAATGCGAAAATTGTTTGGTATTCAATTTAAGAATATATAAAATGTTTCTTTTCCATTAGACTATTTTGTCTTCAAATTGATTGAGAGGTCTGCTTACTTTACTCAGATAAATCCGAACCTCTTTTTTCCTGATCAACGTACGGAAGCTTACATACACACATAATTTTTACTGATACTATTAATTTAGAAAAAAAAGATATATAAATTACTTTGTGATAATGACTTTGTGTAAAGTTGTCTGGCTAAGTACCGCCCACTCATCAGATATTCTGCCGCCAAGTCTTATGATTAGTAAGCTTAGAGCAAAGGGACATAACATCTTAGTTCCCAATGTACTACACATTGGCGATTGGTAAATTTCTATAAGCGCCATTTCTATAAGCAGTGGTAACCAAACTGACAGATTACATAAAAAAATACAGCAACATTTTTGTTTATCAACCCTTCAACTTTTGGGTAAAAAATAAATTAAACTTTTTAGCTGTTAACTCAGTATTTCTGGCAACATTTTTCGTTTCAACGGTTTCAAATGCGTTGTAGACGAGTTTACGTTATCAATCATCGAAGTCGGACGCTATTATATTCCCATCATTCAAATCCATTGTATTTATAAAGAAGATAAAAATCTCCCGGAGATGTATTATAAATAAGTCGTTAGTGAAATGGGATTTTGGCAGCATCCCACTACTAAATATGGTTTTAAATATTTCCATTATATGTACAATATATTTTCCTGGGGTATAGGTTTGCATTAGTTACTGTAAGTTGTTTATATCGTTTTTTATTGAAGGATTATTGAATTATGTTATTGCTGTTTTAACATTTAACCCTTGAAGTAGTGCATAAAGCTTCATTCTAATCACAACACCTTATTGCCTCCACTGGTGACTAGTCTGGTTGGTTTTTGGCCCAGAGGATCAGAATTTCTATTAAATGAGGAAATGCTACTAGCATTCTTGCCACCATTCCGGGGTAAATATTTGTACATATTTAAAATATAAAAATAGGTCATCTGATGGTACGGCTACCATCGACAGAGCTGCAGAAATATTATCCATTAATTAATTTGACAATATTTCAGCAATCTTGGTACTTGAGCTGAAGGAAACTGAACCACTATAATACTCAGTATTGCTGTTTGGATGAATATCTGATGATTGTTTTGTACATGACCACATAATCAGACACCAATTTAGTCTGGACATCAAACTCCAACTACATAAACCCAAGGGCATAATACCAAGCAATCGGTACGAGCTGAAAGTCGACATTTTTTAAATGACTTTTTGCGAAAAACCAAGTGTCCATCACACATCAACCTAACATATTTCCTTCTTTATTCTTCGACTTAATAATATCCCAACTGATACTGTGATAAAGGCCATCACTCAACCCTGTAAATGGGCGAAGATTTTATCAGAAAACCTTTAGTGTTACGGAAATGAGAATCCTAACAAGATACTTTTTCCCATATTCTTTTAAATATTGTAAAAGAAAAAAATAATGTTCAGAAGAGTTTTTAAGTTCTCATTGCAAATAATCGCTTGAAAGATTCATTAAGACTAGTAGGTTTCCCGCGAAACTTTGCATTTACTAAATATTTGTCTAATTCTTGAAAAAAATACCAAATTGTTTCAAATAACCCTTTATGTGGTTTCAATTAAAAGTACAGCATTTGTTTTGGTATGTAGTTACCGAGAGTATCAGTTATATTGTTGGTAGCTATATATAAAAAAATAATAAAAGCATATTATATTGTACAGGATTTTATAAATGATAGCATTGTTTAACGTTCAATGAAAATTGTTAAAACAGGATATATAAATATAATTGTTTGTTATTACATTCATAACTTTTATAATATGGGTAGGATATACAAATTGCCTACCTGATGATCACCAAGAGTATAATATTAAATAATTACCTACAATTCCACTGTTTTTTTTTAAATATGTTGGCAGGCCAATGGCCTGTCTGATGGTTAGTAATCAAACATACGGACATTCCTTTCATCACCAATACTCCACCAACTTTAGGAGCTAACATGATGTCATGACCCTTGCAACTTGTTCCACTGATTCGCTGACCGATCGCTAAAGTATCGCTGTGGATAGCTTTAATATAGCTTTAATCGCTTATAAACCTTACAACGCAACCACTTGTGATTTACGCCGAACATAATTACTCACGTGAATAGTCAGTGATTGGTAAAATCATTAGAGCAATTACAGTTTCATCTTGTATCTTTTGATAAATTGAATAACCTAAATACGCCCTTATACCCACATACTAAAGGTTGGATTCCTGTAATAAAACATCATATTAACAAAGGCATTTATTTGCCCAATTTATTAGTCACTGCTTTCTATTTTAGTTGCTTTGTTCTATTTTTAAATATTCCGTTCAATCATGTCATATTGTAATTATTTCAATCATAAATGTCAATCGTGTTTGTTGACTCCGTACTGATCAATTTGATTTTATTCAATTAAACACAAATAAGCAAAAAAATGCCTAGTCTCTAAAATACCTAAAAAAATCATTTCATCATTCAATCATTCTACTGTTCCTGGGTTTCAAAGCCCGGGCCTTTGTATCTGTAGCAGGTAGCCACTAGACCAACAACTTAAGTTAAGCGTATGAGCTTGGAAAAGTTTGAACCCACAATTTTCCAATAACAATGCTGTCTCGCCGAAAAACATTATGCTGTCGATCATCATTATCTTGCTGTTATTCCAATTTTATATGAGGTCGGCGCAGCATATCTTCTCCCCCTTCTCCCATACTTCTCATTATGACATCATCACACGACTAACATTCTTTCCAGCCATATCATATTTCACACAATCCACAAATGCACCCATCGTTTCTTTCGTCGTCCCCTTTCTCTATATCATCTGTATATGCTGTATTGTCAATGCAATGTGAGATTATATGTTCCGATATTTGCTAAATATAAAGCTCAAACGTCGTATCGGATTCCATTGTTCAATATACATATAACAAAACGGAATACGTCACAGATATGTTATTATTTATTTTGTAAGCAGATCTGCGAACTACCCAAGGGAAGTCCCTTAGGTAGTGCATTTTGTGATGAGAATTTCAAGAACTTGCCTACAATCTACTATCCGCAATATTATCGCTTTTCTAATATTTTCCAAAGTATATTCTTGGGGATTAAGCTTGTTTTATATTTGACATCATCAAAATCAATTCAGGAGTAACAATAGTAACAGACAAACAGATAGAATTACTTTTATATTTATAACAAATAGTCTACCGTAGCCTCGCTCTCCTTGGAGATGATGGCTGTCATAAAAATAGTCATCATTCATTTATTTAGAGTTTATTTTCGTCGGAAATTTCATCATTCAATGGTTTGTTCAAACATTAACAGACAGCTTGGTGGTAGGGCTTTCTGCAACCCGCCTGGGTATGTACCACCCACTCATCAGATATTCTACCGCTAAACAACAGTACGCAGTATTGTCGTGTTCCGGTTTGAAGGGTGAGTTAGCCGGCGTAAATACAGGCATAAGGGACATAGCATAGCAAGTTTGGTGGCGCAGTGACGATGTAAGGAATAGTTAATATTTCTTACAGCGTCGTTGTCTATGGCTGATGGTGACCACTTACCATCAGGTGGCCCATATGCTCCACAGCCAACCTATTCCATAAAAAAATAGATTTACCTCCATTTAAATATACATAATAGTAGTACAAGTACTAATATGGTATAACAAATAAAAATATTAATAAATACCGTACGTAAAATATAAAAAAAGGTTCTAAAAAATTCATCCGAAAATAAATTTTTAAATGCAGGCCATCCAAAGAAATAAATCTGACGAAACTTTTTAAAACATAAAACTACCAAAAAACGCAGTTAAAATTTTGATCAAAGAAGCCGCTATTCGTTTTTCATACCTCTTTGTGCTCTTGAGCAGCTCAGCTGTAAATACTCGGTGTAATTTACAAATCGCCTTTCATCCCACTTTTACGAGTAGTTTGCGACGTCAAAAAAAATCCGTAACTATCTCAAAGTGTTGAAACTTGTCAGATATTCGCTGACGCTTTTTATTTTTCTATAAATATTTAAAACTTTCACCCTCACGAAAGCTTCGGGTTAACTATGAATAAATATAATTTATGAGATCCAGTAGGTATATAATAAAGTAAAGTAAAGTAACAGCCTGTACATTTCCCACTGCTGAGATGAGGCCTCCTCTTCCATTAAGGAGAGGGTTTGGAACATATTCCACCACGGTGTTCCAATGTGGGTTGGTGGAATGCACGTGTGGCAGAATGTCGATTAAATTAGTTTTCCTTCACCGCTGAGCACGAGATGAATTATAAATATAAATTAAGCACACATATGTAGTAATGCTTGCCTGACTGCTAAGATGCACGCAGTTAACCACTGGGCCATCTCAACTGGTACAACAACCTATATCTATATTAATATTATAATGTGAAAGTAAGTCTGTCTGTCTGTCGCTCTTTTACGACCAAACCGCTGAACCGACTTTGATGAAATTTGTTTTGAAATCTATCTTGAACAAAGGCTACTTTTTTGCCTGACATGATAACCAACTAGTCTATAAATACATGTTAAGTAACTTTTCCTGTTACCTTACGCTTGAATCATTAAACCGATTTTGATGAAATTTAGTAAGGAGATAGTTTGATTCCCGTGGGTAGGCTACTTTTTTAATTAATCCTTCGTTTGTTAATATACGGGTTTGTTCCACAGGCACAACTTGTATACAATATAACAATTCTTGATGTTGTCCTTTTTCAGTTAAAAGCGCATCTAGATATACATATAATTATCTTTATCCCGATAGATATTTGAAGATACCGCAAAGAAGCAGTTCTTTTTGTTTGTTCCTCCTCTAAAACTTGGACCATGTTCAAATCTGTCAATACGATGCAATCCGGCTGACTTTTCGCTTATTTTGCTAAATCTCCTTTGTAACAAGTGTTTGCCTTGATACAAAACGATCATAAAAAAGTTAAAAATAATTTAAAGGTCTTGGTTCAAATTTTTCTCAAAATCCTCCAAATATATTCAACAATAAACAACAATAATACTCTGTAAATTTCCCATTGTTGGGCTAAGACCTCTTCTCCCTTTGAGGAGAAGATTTCTGAACATATTCCACGCTGTTCCATTGCGGGTTGGTGGCATAATTCACTGAGCTCAAATACGACACCTCTGATGTAAGTTGGTCAGCATCAGATCAGATTGACCATGTGATCACCGACACCAGTACAAATAGCTTACACCTCTTCAAGAACTATAGAGAGCTGATGATCTTCGAATAGCTGAACAGATTTACTTTAAGCAAAAACACGAACACCCTCTATCAAGTCGACTTCCAAAGAAAAAAAAAACAGTCCAACCAAATACATACATGCTAAACTTATAACACCCATTTTACTTCGAAGGCTTAAGACAGCTATCAATTTAAAATTCATGCATAAATTAAATGAGAAAATTAACAATTAAATTAATTTTAATTCAAACTAAATTATAAAGCTTTTAAAATAAACCGTACAAAACAAACGGTCTGAAAGTCGTAGATAACCGCTGAAAACTGAAAAACGTTCCGAGGAAAGTTTGAAAAGTTAGACTTATCCCGGTTTTGCTTTGAAATCTTAATTACTTCGCAGTTATGTTTCGAGGAGTTAAACCGCCAGCGAGAGATAAACTACATACCAGTAATATGGAATACAGAGGCGCCGAGGAATATATCGGAAATTTGGAAAATTGGTAACTCACTTGCTTTTGGGAAACACGTTTATGGATTTTCAAGTGATTTAGAATGATTGCGTTCTGAAACATTATCATACTGGAATACAGATGTCCGTTTTAGCGCGTGAAATATACACAGAGATAAGGAAATAATGAATAATGTTTTAACATTCCAATGCTGAACTCTTCTTTATCTCTTTCTATCCTAAGCGATTTGACATTCGAAAAAATGAGACAAAAAATGTCTAATTTAAGACGCATTCAACCAATTTTACAGGTTAAGCCGTTGTTTGTTAAGTTGGGCACAGAAAAAGACAAAGAATATTTAAATCTATTGAAAAGAAAAAAATCCCTCCCAGAGAAAAACTGGTAGATGATATATATATATATATATATATATATATAAGATGATAAAGAACACATTAAACTTAGAAAATACTAAATAATAATAATAAATTTTAATTGTTATTTTTATCATTGTTTCAGAACAAGCGGAAGGATGTCGGAAAACGTGCTATCATTCAAGGCCGATGCGTCTGATAACAAAGCACGCTACTCTTGCGAAGCCAAAAACATCATGATAAGTAATACACTGAAGGCTGAAATAGATCTCACAGTTCTATGTAAGTATATCTCAATTTTAGTAAGTTCAAGTAAGTGGTCACCAATGTCTATGGGCGACAATGACGAGAAATATTAATTCCTTATATTGCCAATACGCCACCAATCTTTGTACCTATGTCGTTTGATCTCTTTTTCTGAGTACTTTTGTTTGGCGGTATAATATCTGATGAGTGGTACCAATCCAGACGAATTTGCACAAAACCCTATCCCCAAGATACAAAGCCCATACCACCAATTAAAAGTTTACATTTCTGGACTATTAATATATGATCCTTACCAAGGAAAATCTGAACCAGTTCATCTTGAAGGTAACAACCAAATAAGCCCAAGATCAGCAAGAAATGCCTTTTAATTCCAAACTTACTGAAATATAATTAAATCTTTATTATACGTTTTAAATTGACTAATATTTCAAGATAGTTATATACTAAGGAGTCAAAAATGCTTCCTAGTTTATTTGTATAAAATAAATTTTATTTAATTTTCTGATCTGATTTCTGATTGAGTGGAATTTATCTAAATTTCCACTTAAATATTGCTTTAGAAATTATCAAAATTATTAAGTATTTGAAGAAGTATACTTATAATATATACTCAAGGGTATACTAATATTTTAAGACCAGCCCTTAAATATCTCACTGCTGGTCAAAAGCCTCCTCCCTTTAAGCTTATTCCACAACGGTGCTTCACAGCGAATTAGTGTTTTATCAGTTGTATAATTTCATTCGACAGAAATATCCTTAGAAAACCTCTTTTATGATCCATAATCCCATATAATATGTTCTAATCGATTTCATGTTAAATGCTTAATTTACAATTCATCTTGTGCTTGGCGGTGAAGGAAAACACCTGCATTTGTCTTATTTCATAGAAAATCTGCCACATTTGTATTCCACCAACCTACATTGGAACAGCGTGGTGTAATATGTTCCAAACCTTCTCAAAAGGAGGGTCTTATCTCAGCAGTGGAGAATTTACAGGCTGTTGTTGTTGGTTTTATTTATTCTAATTATGGTCAATAATAAATCCTTTGATGTCAAAATTTAATTGAATTAAGTAAATCGGATCATCTTCTTAATATGCTTAATTGATTTCAACCACAACGGAGATCATGCTCAAGGGAGACTAGGTAACTACTGAATATATAACTTTATTTTTATGCAATTGGTTGGCGGACGAGCATATGGGCCACTTGGTAAGTGGTCACGCCCATAGACAACGCCACTGTAAGAAACATGAGCCATTCCTTTCATCGCCAATGCGCCACCAACTTTGGGAAATAAGATGTTATGTCCCTTATACCTGTAGTTACACTGGCTTACTCACCCTTCAAACCGGAACACAACAATACCAAGTACTGTTGTTTGGCGGTAGAATATCTGATAAGTGGGTGGTTCGTACCCAGACGGGCTTGTCACCAATATATAACTGAGTGCAATATAATGGCGTGTACAAGGGTTCTTACAAAGAACTAGAATCTGTATCCATAGACTAACTAGAACCTAATATCTGGTTCACTATGACAGCTATTAAATTTACAAATATAACAAATGTTTACTCAGACGAGAACGTTTTAAAAGCTATTGAAAACCCTTCGAGGGGTAACGAAATCGTAGCGTACACACGAATACACCCTGTTTCCCTTTCACAAATCCTTTGACGGTGTAACCTTGTCAAATAGAGGGTAGTCGAGAAGTTTTTTCTGATTCGACCTTGTGGTACAATAAATATACTCTAGAGTATTCAATTGAATTTATTATAGCTAGAGGTTACTGTATTAATAATATGTCTAATCTATACATATAATAAAATTGGTGTATCTGTTTGTAATATTAAAATAGCCCCTCTTTAGTCAATGCATATATATGTATACATGGTACGTATACCAAAATAACATTTTTTAACAATTTTTGTCTGGCTGTCTGTTTGTTCCGACTAATCTTTGGAACGGCTCGACCGATTTTGACGGGACTTTCATTGGCAGATAACTGATATAATAAGGAGTAACTTAGGCTACAATATTTTTTTTGTTAATGTCGTGGGCATAGCTAGGATATATAAACAAAGCCTCAAAGGTAGAACGTACTGTAGATGTAATTACTGGTTCAATTCATGTGAGAATACAGCATTATAAAGTACTTATGAAAAGTTCCCACAGAGACTTTCACAAGCCTACATGTAAACAATACTCAGAACACCGTATCAACAATCACAATTGATACATAAACGATAATATTAAATCATTTACCTCAAACGCTCTCAGAAGAACTGTTTGCACAAAAATCGGCGTTAAATTTCACCATCGAACATCGCGTCAGAATTCCAAATTCCATCCACACCATTCGATATTCGGCAATCCAAAACATCGCAATTTTGAAGGCATTTCTGGCCATTGGTGGAACAAGTGGGCGGATTTTTCTAACTGATATGACTTGGGAATTATGGGAGTCTACTCATTTCTTAAAGGTCTACTACACCTCCCAGCCACCTGTTGCAGATGTCCATCAGTGGAGTTAGTCAGTAGAATAGATTATTATTGATACACATGCAGTCCAATTTTATTTGACACATCATAGTAGTTTCGTCACTTTAAATGTTTTGATTACGTCATCGTCCTTTCAATCTGGATCTAATATGACGAAAAATTTGTTTATTAACGTAACGGTGAATTTTAAAGCAATAAAAAATATTGAGTAAATTAATTTTGGACTGTTAAAAACATTTATCACACTTATAGTACGACACAACTTAGATGTAGCATCGGAAAATTCAATAAAACCGATTACTGACGATTTATACAACCAATAGAAATAGCTCCCTATCGCGCCAATCAACGCTGTTCGTCGCTATAGACTGTCGCGTCAGTCAACACGAGAAAGCAAGTACGCATAAGCCCATAAATAGACGCGTCAAATTGACGAATATGTTAGGTCATATGATATTACAAGTTATTGCGTTTATGTAAAGATCATATTCACAGTGAAAATTTGTGATAGCGTACTTAATTCGGATGTGATTAGTTTTACGAATTTTGCCGATGCTATATCTAAGTTGTGTACTACTATAATCTTTTATGTATACTGTATTTGATACACGTGTAATTTGTTGCGTGTTCCTCTATATACATTCTCGTGTTACAATCACGCTAATTCAAAGAACACACGCATGCCTTTATAACACGCGTGTCATATCATAGACACAGAAATATTATTTCGATTATAAAAAAAATATATACCGAAAAACCTCTTACATCTTGTTCCAAACCGTATTTCTCTTTCTTATTGTTTATTAAAGAAACTCCCAGTCCCATAGGTAAACGGGAAAAATTCCATCCGATCAAGAAATACTTTTTTCTGGACAATATATTTTTTGTAGGTCAAAAGAATCCACGACCCTCAAGGGTTAGGTCGATTAGATATTGCCTCGACTTTTAGTTATTTTTACAAGATTTACCTCTTCAAGGTTCTCTGAATCATCTTATACATTAAAGAAATGATTTTGATTGATGCTTAAACATTTGAATGGATGAATGAAATAGTGAATGTGTTTTTTACTATCGTTCTTTTCGATTTATATTATTGACATTACGATATGTCTGCATACTTATAAATGAACCAATTTTATCGTATTAAAGAGTTACATTAATAGCAAATATAACTGCTACATTTAAATAAATCAGAAAATGTTATCAAAACTCAAAGGAAAATCGATTACAAACTTTTTGGTACATCTAACTCTTTCCTCGTTGATTTGTTCTTGTAAACCAAATTGTTGAAGATCAAGTAACTGATCAGCATAAAAAAACAAGCGAATGTACCAAAGAATTGCGATTCAATCTCAGCGAAGTATGTTAATACTGTCATGTAATCTAGGTTTATAATCATAAACCCAAATTAAATATATTTCATATATATTACTAGCGACCAGCCCCGGCTTTGCACGGGTTTAAAGCTATGACATCACAGTAGACACTTCTCAGATTATCAGTGTTTCTTTACTACAATATTCATGTATTATATACAAAAAAACTTTCCTCTCGAATCACTCCATCTATTTAAAAATCCGCATCAAAATATGTTTCGTTATTTTAAAGATCTAAGCATACATAGGGACAGATATGATGAGCGACTTCGTTTTATACTATGTAATGATTCATCCCATTTATGTACTAACCTTGGTGTATCGTGGTGAAATAACATTTAAGTAAAAAACAAAGCTTAATGAATATAGACTATAGTCATAGCACGTTTGAATAGTCATATTACAGAAGCATATTAAAAGTAATGTTACATTACTTCCCCGAAACGCAATCGGATAAAAGATCTCCAACTAAGACGCTAAATCGATATTACTCAACGGAATATTGATTGCATACAACTAAAATGGAAGTGGAACACGCTTTCAATGTTTAGACAGCAAATCCTTTCAAATCGGTTATGCGATTCTAACTGGGGGGTGCTTGGAATATAGAACGGAGTATTTGGAAATGCCATGAACCATTTGATGCTTAAATAATACTTATATAAATTTACCCTGTCAAAGTTTCTATTTCAATTACGAGTATAATCAATATGGAGGATGATGAGAGAGCCGTTATGGTCCAGCAGTTATCTTAAATGATGACTGCGGATTCAAACCCAGGCAAACACTACTGAATTAACATGTACTTCAGGTAGGTGGTGAAGGAAAATATAGTGAGGAAACCTGCATGTGCCTAATTACAACAACAAAATTCTGCTATATATTAAGGCACCAACTCGCATTGGAACAGCGTGGTGGAATATATTCCGAACTTTTTCCTCAAAGAGAGAGGTGGCCTTAGTCCATCAATGGGAAATTTTATTTATTTTTGCCAGTACTAAATCCATATAATACCAAACAAGACAAAATTGAGATAAAGATAGACAAGAAAAGGATACAATATTATATGTAGATACAATGGAGACAGAAAATTTATCAGAATGCTAATGAAACTTATCAATAATATCAATTAAAGGATAGCCGGTACATTGATGGCATTTCTTTCCTAATCATGTTCCGTGGTCATAAAAAAAACGCCTATTTTTCAAAACTAAACTTCGCAAATATATGACCGATTTCGAGTAAAGGAGCACTTTACCAAACTTTCCCGAAGTGACAATGGCTTCAAGTCTCGCGAAGTAACAACTTCAAGATATAACTCCAGCATGAAATTTATTGTTGAAAAATTCTCAAAGATTTTTAAAGTCAGGTGTTAGGGATAGCTTTTGGGTAAACTGTTTGTCGTTGTAAGATATCTTATAAGTTAGAATTATCTTTTAAACATTAGCCATCCTGTAAGATACTTTAAGGCCCATCAAGATTCCGTTGATCCTTTGGATTTGATGCCATTGGAAATTTTCCCCTACTGTAATATACATAAGAGTGCCATTAGATTAATATCTAACTTTATCCAGCTAGGGATGTAGCGTCTTTTATAAAAAAAGGTAAGCAACAACAACAGCCTTTAAATTTCCCACCGTTGGGCTAAGGCCTCCTCTCCCTTTGAGGAAAAGGTTTGGAACATATTCCACTACGCTGTTCCAATGCAGGTTGGTGGAATACACATGTGGCAGCATTTCTATGAAATTAGACATATGAAGGTTTCCTCACGATGTTTTCATTACCTGGGTTTGAACTCGCAATCATGGATTAAGATGAACGCGTTCTAACCACTGGGCCATCTCGGCTCTCCTCCTATGTGTTCTATGATTAGTAAATATTTGACCTTGAACTACATGAACGTAAAGTAAAACTGATGGTATATATAAAATAAATTCTTACCAACGTAACAGAATTTATCGGTCTAACTTTTCAATATGTCTTCCGAAATGGCAATGAGAATGGCAACTTTTCAAACCAACCAATAGCACTCTTGGAACTTTTAATTTCGATTTCTCATTCGCGTCTCAATTCTAATGGTATTTTTTAAGAACTTCACCGTGATTACGTTTATTCGCATTTGATTTTAACGTTTCGACAATTGCCTTTTGTTCCATTTGAATTTTTAAACGCCCCGCAAATTGCTCAGTTGGTCTGTTTCGTGAATAATTGGTGCCACTGGAAAGACATTGAGACGGTAAATTTTATATAAGTGTATCCTTTCTTTGAAATGAGAAATTCTTATCTTGGGATTAAATCGGGCTGAAATTTTAGTGTTTTGTATTGGATTTTTAGTTGATTTCACGTAGTAATCTATATTGATATTATAAATTGGAAAGTAGCTCTGTCTGTCGATCTTTCACGACCAAAGCGCTGAACTGAATTAGATGTAATTCGGTCTGAAGCAAACTTGAACTGCAAGAAAGGACATACTTTTTTCCTAACACATGACAACCTAAAAAAGACAAATAGCATTGTATATATTCAAAAGACAAATAAATTAAAAACTCAGCTATCTATATAAATCTACTTTTTTATCTTTTTTGAGAATAAATAAATGATTATAAATTATGTAATTATTGTGTAAAATGAATTTACTTCTTAAAATCTTTATTATATTAAAATTAAAATATTTGCCCTTCAGCGTGATCTTGTTAAACAAAAGACTTTTAATAAATTAATGAACTTATATATTATTTTTCCTTTAGTGTTTTAAATTTGAAGACTATTTTGAGTCGTTAATCTTTTTGCGTTGGATAAACCATTTATTAAAAAGGTTATAGGATTAAAAGCAAGCAACAGCAGTGAAACCACGGGTTGGAGCAGCAACCTTGAAAGGAGAAGCTAGTGTCCATATAATAATCATAAAGGAACTCTTGAAGTTTTAATAAATCAAATCAATGTACCTAACTCAAGTAAACTCACACACTTTCACAATGAATCTATATTGAACCGTCGATAACTAAATACTACCACCGTTTCGGAAAGCAGCCTCAAGCGAGAAGAAACGACAAAAAATTGGCATAGTTGCTCTTTTCAAATAAACAGATTTACAATGCTGTTCTTTGCAATAATTAGCGTTCTGTGATGGAACTCGAGTCTAAATCCATACGTCTTTTATTAACAAGTACCCTTTTAATAGATTATAAGATTTATTTATTAATTTAGTCATAATCAACTTCTGAAATGGTAAGAGTATTATGATGATCATATTTTCCAACAGTCGCACCATCCCACGTCACAATATCTGGACCATCAGAGGCTCGTGTTGGGGATCCTGTACCATTGAGCTGCAGCACAGCACCTTCAAATCCAGCAGCTGACATCAAATGGTTGGTGCTGGGGAAACATCACCGAGAAGCTAGCAACCGAACCGTTATATCTCCTGAAGGTAACTTGGACTTCTTGTATCTTCAATTTTAGCTTCGATCGTGCTCTTCGAGCTATTGCGTTTGTTGAATACAAATTTGACAGCTATTGATTTGCGTTTTGTCATGAAACGAAATATGAAGGAAAATTAATCATTTGAAAACTCAATTGATTCAAGTTTGATTTAAAGTTGCGTTCACTAATTATGATCCATTTTTTTAACTACTAGGTAATTCAATATTCTTGTATTTTTCCATGGAATTTCTATTAAAACTTGGACATTAATTTGATAATTTTATATCTATATTTGTCTGTTTTGCAGGTGGTTGGATCACCACATCCAATATAACGGTGGTAGTTGAACCTAATCGAAGATCGATAGTCGTGGTATGTCACGGTATCAACGGTCAACTAACCGAGAATGTGGTCGCCACGCATACCATCAACGTTCTATGTAAGTATTGTCTTTACATAATATTTAAGTTGTTTTATTTTCCACATCACATACCATGAAAACTAAAAGAGATCCTGGAAATGCTACAACGTTGACCAAATCCTCTTATGAAAAAGTCAGAGCTGCTTTAGCAGTTTTGAACTCTAGACTTCTATTTGAAATTCTATATTTTGTGTATTTAGTATTATATCAGCTCAATAATAAATGATTCATCAATACATCTATCTACCTAAATAATAGATACATATATCTGTGGTCGTTACTTCCGATTTTCCATAACACAAGTTCTTTAGCTACATTGGGATCAGAGTAATGTATGTGATGTTGTCCAATATTTGTCTATATCTTAATCAACAATGGTACCAAACTCAATCAGTACGTAAACATGTTCAACAATACAAAAAGTCTTTCGTTATTTGAAGACGTTAGGTTAAGTTATATAAATGGAATCTAAGTTAGAACTTTACGTACTGTTCGGATGTACATTGTGCTAATACATACTTTAACTTCCTAAGCACGAACTTCTCCCAGCTAATGTGAATTTGGCCGACATTCATCTGACGCTGGTATTTTTATTTAATAAAATTCCATTGCTAAGATTTTTATACGTTTAAACTGTGTCAGATCTTTTTGGATCGTTATGTAGCGATTGTTGCTTTGTAGGCGTTTTAAAATATGTTATACATTTTTATATATTATTATAATTGTTGGATGTTATGTGAAAGGCAAAAAAAGCCTGACCTTGATGACCTTTCTTGTTGTTCAAGTTTGTTTCATTCCAAATTTCATCGAACTCGTTTCAGTGGTTTGGTCATGAAAGAGTAATAGACAGATAGAGTTACTTTCACGTTTATAATATTAATATAGATTATGACTTGTTAGTTAGTTAATAGATATATTTGAAAATGACAGATTGTCAATATCCCAATGCTGGTCTAAAATCTCTTCTTCTTAATAAAATATCGAATGTATTCTACCACAATCGTAGAAAAATTTCATTTGTTATGATGTTTTCTTCACAGCACAAGATTAGCACTGATTGGTCGGTTATTACGTCATCAGCCAATCGACCAATTACAAAGTTATTCAATTTAACATCGCAGATACAAACTAACGCGAGCAACACAAACTGTTCATATGCTTATATTTTGGTCATAATTAATCTCACATCCACATAGGGATGAAATCTGCCACATGAGAAACAACTAACCAGCCTTCTCAAAATTAGAAGAGTTTCCTGTAGGATATTCTAAAGCTACTATTATACATAGAGGCCCAACAACAACAACAGCCTGTAAATTTCTCACAGCTGGGCTAAAGCCTCCTATTCCTTTGATGAGAAGGTTTGGAACATATTTAAGCACGCTGTTCCAATGCGGCTTGACGGAATACACATGTGGCAGAATTTATATGAAATTAGACACATGCAGGTTTTCACACGATGTTTTCCTTGAGCACGAGATGAATTATAAACACAAATTAAACACATGAATATCGTTTAAGATGCACGCGTTCTAACCACTGGGTCATCACATAGAGGCCCAAAAATTCCGATTAGAATAAAAACAGCAGAACATGTCCACATCCAACTCGTGTAACTCTTGCAAACACATACCCCTCCGGTATATTTCGAAGCTAACATAGCATCGAAATATACCGCGTTCGTTTTGTTTCATTTTACTATTTACTTTTCTTTATCCGTCCTTCTAGGCGCATTCGAGTGGTCGGTCAATTTTTTTTCAACATTCACGTATATTGGAACAGTGTCGAAACGAGTCACTTAGTTGATTAAAGGCCTGAAATGAATACTAGAAAGTCTGTTTCGTAGTGTCAATCAAAGCTCTTCGTGTATACCGTCGTAAACAGAAATGTACGGTATGTGTTTCAGATTAATAGACTTCGACCCCGATAGGTAACCTATCAAAGTTAGTGCGTACATGTTTTTATAGACGACTTCAGAAAATAGAGGATGTTCTCTATTCGTTAGGTTTATTTTTATTTTATTTTAGAGCTGAGATGGCCCTGTGGTTAGAATGCATGCATCTTGCATCAAATGATTGCGGGTTTCAAATCCAGGCAAGCACCACTGATCACCACTGCATGTTTCTAATTTAATAGAAATCCACAAATGCCACATATGTATTCCACCAACCTCCATTGGAACAGCGTATTGGAATATGATCCAAACCTTCTTCTCAAAGGGAGAGGAGGCCTTAGCCCAGCAGTGGGAAATTTACAGGCTGTTGTTGTTATATTATTTATTTCAGACCTCAATATTTTTATTGTATGATTTCATTTGGTCCCATTTATCTGCCATTCGAAATGCCATTTTTGACACCTCCGTAATTAAGATCATATGTGATTCAAGATGTTATCCAATTATAAAATGTCAGTTAAGTCAATATTATCAATTTACTTAACTCCTTTTTCAATTGGAATCGGCAAGCTTGGTATGGTTCCAAATTAGCAGTAGAGTAAATTTTACAAACAAATATTATAAATGCGGAAATAACTCTGTCTGTCCGTTACTATTACTGAACAATATTTGATGAAACTTAAAGAACTTTGAATAAAAGAAAAACATTGACTACTTTTATATACCCAACCCCTAACGAGACAAAGAGGGCGGCAATTATATCGTAATCATATTACGAAAAAGCAAAATCAGAAAGAACATATTATCAAGCATTTATCTCAAAATCCCATCTTAATAATGTAATCCAGACGAAATAAACGCCGCCAACCTATTTTCCGAGCTAGTGCTATAAGCTGTTAAGAAAAAAATCTCCGTTTATACCGCCCGATCCGAAAATTACACACAATATAATCCCTAAATTCAAACTCGAAAGCGCTCTCCTTGAAATATCGCGTCGTATAAACGTACCATACTCCATCTTTCTCAATCGTATAGCGCTGTCCTTTTCTATTTCGAGATAGGATCTCGGAAGCGAATTTTACCGACTGCACATAAGAGAAACGCGGTCTAATATAGTTGCAAGCAAGGAAAATTGTTCTATATAAGGCGGTATAATTTGTTTAGTGTGAAATTAAGATGCAGTAAATAGTCTAGCTTTGTTTGTGAGGGTTTTATACAGGGAAAGTTAAGATCAGAATATATTTGTAAGTACACGAGATAAATTCCTTGGAGTTGATTCTTGTTTCGTAATTTAGCGGTATATTTAAATGGGGTATTATGCGAATTTTGAATTGTGAAGGAAGACAATGTATGTCTTCTTTATTATAATTCATCCAAATGACATATTCGAAGTGTTTTTGTTTCAGCATTAAACTTTAGTATCTGAACTTATCATAATTAAAAAAAACTGATTTGGCTTTTTAATTGCTACATATTCTGCTACTAAATCCAAGATAATATAGTTAAGATATTGATCCCAAGATCCCAAGTTTGAATTTTCACAGACATTACAAGGAATGATTAGAATTTCTTCCACCACCAAAGTCAATGGAAGGTGATCAGTGGAGGTTATAACTGATAACCCTTTTTCCTTATATGAAAGAACTTTACTCATATGTCTATATACTAGTTCATGCCTGCGGTTTCGCTCGCGTTTTAGGGGTTGTCATGTGTTAGGCAAAAAATTAGCCTGTGTCCTTTTTTGAAGTTTAAGTTGGAGCGACAGATAGACAGATAAATAGATAGATAAATATATTCATATTTATAATGAAAATGAAAATGAAAAATACATAGTTTATTCTTTATCAAGCTGTACATAGCAAATAGAGGTTGGGACCCTCTAGTGAGTACAATATAATACTCGTGACAGAAGGACCCGCTCTTCCATAACATACAATTCAGTCCATGTTCTTAAAAAGAATAAACAATATCTTACTATATACTAAAACTTACAATCAGTAGGTAAAATAACATTATATCAAAATAAATTTTACTTTTGTGTGTGTGTGTGTGTAGATTACAGTAGGTTAAATTATGTTTTATGAAACAGAATTAATTCAATATAATATTAGTATAGATGGCTTAATAAAATATTGGCACGTAATCGAAGTCAGTTACGTGTACAAATAATAAAAAATAAAAAATAGTATGATTAAATTACATTTTCTAATACTTCTCCCATTAGTGAAAGAAATATGTGTTTACATAATTAAGACATCAAAAGCCTTTGATCTAGCCGCTACCAGCGTTTAAGCGTTTACTTGCAAACTTGTTATCTGACGGTCATTAATCATATTTACAGTGTATAGTACAATTCACAAGCGACAGCGGAAATATTCTCAATAAAACCCATAAATAATCTATTTATTTTCAAATCATAAGTTATAAGTTAAAGTAACCTGTATACGTTCCACTGATGCACAAAAACCTCAATTCCTCTCTAGATCATCATGGAAATGCTACTGCAGAATTGCATTGCATGTAATATGTAATAATTACTATATACTATAACTAATAGGTGCTACATTGGTGCTGTAAATAGTAACAAATTCGAAGCCAAAGTACGTAAAGGATTTTTATGCAATTATAATTAAGAAACGTAATAATTCAAGTTTCCTGTATCATTTTTCCTAGCCGAAAAAAATGGGTATATATTCTTAATTGTTCGTTTTTAATTGTAAAACATCCTTATTGCACCCGTGTAAAGCCGGGATTGATAGCTAATATATCATATATGTGATTGTGTGTTTATTATTTCAAGTTTTAACTATTCCAAATTAAATGTTTCCTATAATTCATCCCTGATGAGAACATAAGGTACCTACCCCTCATAAGAGAGCTCCAATATATACATTTGACATATTTTTTAATGTTTTAAAATGTTGAACTTTTTTTATGGTATAGGTTGGCGGACGAGCATATAAGCCACCTGATGATAAGTGATCACCATCACCCATAGACAATGAAGCTGTAAGAAATATTAACTATTCCTTACATTGGGAACTAAGATGCTATGACCCTTGTGCCTGTAGTTACACTGGCTCACTTACCCTTCAAAGCGGAACACAACAATTCTGAGTACTGTTATTTGAAACGCGAAATCCTCTAAATTGAGTCCCAAGATTCAGAAATGAGCCAGCAAAAAGTGCATTCAAACGAAGATGAATAGATTCGCAACATGTGTATAACCATATCTCCCTGTTTTTCACGTTAAATGTATTCTTTGAATCTTTACAAATCGAAATTCGGGTTATATTCTCAGCGTTATATTATTCGTTTAATTTTCCTGCGGAGTTTCGGAGAATTCGTGAGAAAAATAATCGTTCCAATTGGTTTCCGTTTCCGCAAAGTCAATTCATTCTTCCTTTGAGTTCAAGGCTTGTCATACCAAAGTTTCAGATTTTTCTCGTCTGTGAAATATCAACAGACAAACACACAAAGTTACTTTCGTATTTTTATTATTAGTACAGATTCTTGGTACTAGCGATTTACACCAATCTCAGCGTAGAGAAGGAAAATTTGTTTTGTCGTAGGTATCGGATGATGTGACATTATTTGGTCTTCAATTTCTTGTAATTTTGGTCTTAAATTCGTCCGAATACAGTCTATTTTAATGCTACTTTTAAAATATCAATAATCAATGTGATATTACATATAGAGCTGACAGCGCCGATTTTGTATAGTTTCATATCACATCATCAGCCCGTTTTTGTCCACTGCTGGCCATAGGCCTCTCCAAGTGCACGCCACTGTAATCTTTCTCCGGCTACTCGCATCCAGATCCTGCCAGCAGCCTTGCGTATATCTTCACTCCACCGTGCCTAAGGACGTCCTATATTACGTTTGCCGAGACGCGGTCTCCTCTCTAGAAAACGTTTTCCCCAACGGTTGTCGACAAATATGGACAGCCAACTGCCACTTCAGCTTACTAATCCGGTGGGCTATGTCGAAGACTTTGGTTCTTTGGTTTTTTTATAGTTTAAAATCAAACAAAGTTAGAGATTATCATAACTGATTACTGGTGAGTTTTTAAATCGATCAGACCGAGATTCGAGCATATTTTGATGACTGGTATCACTACATAGTATAAAAAAGGTCGCTTCTCTGTCACTCTAACCGTTTGTATGCTTAAATCTTTAAAACTACGGAACGGATTCTGATGCGGTTTCTTTAATTTTCATTAGAGTCTTCTACAAAGTATGAGAAAACTAAAAAAAAGGTCAATGTAATCAATAATGTCATTATTATATATAGATTTTAAATATTTAAAAATAGAATTGAAATTAAAAATAAACTTTTTTTCATTTTCGAAAGACAGTTAAAGATTCTATTTAATTATTCCAAACCTCATACAACCACAACAAAATTATACAAACAATATACATTTGCACGAAATAGCCCAGCATCCTATGCGTTTTAATTAAGCAGCTATCTCCTTCTAATCGCTACGTAACCACATATTGCTATCTCTGTCCGATATCGATTCAATCTTTAACCCGATTTGTTGGAGCGTGTGGACCCGGCCTAACGCTTGTCGGTGCGTTCCCCATTCGACCGTGCTTTTACTAGGATACGAAATTAAAACTGCTTCAGCTATGGCATGGAAAGGTAGAAAATATACCCTTTGTATAACAGTTTTAAAATTGATTATACAAATTGGTATATGAATTGATATCTATGCTTATAGGAACATTAATTCATGACAAAAGTTTTTCCTTAAATTAAACTGACAGTCATAAAAGTGGGACTCAGCAGTGAGGCATTCCTAAGCAGTTACTAAGTATATAACTATATAAATAATACTAAATAAATACATTAAATACTATAAGACATCGCTTCCTCCCTATCAAAGAGGTTCAACGCTGATTCAGCGAAGTTTTCGTGAATGTTATTTACATGCTATACTTGAAAAAAACAACTCATTCACAGCATTAACGAATCATTCTAAATTTAAATTCTGATACATAAAAAACGTATTATTATAATTAAAAAAATAATAATAATTTGAAAATCGAACAGGGTATATACTCAGGGTTGCCAGTCCGGCACGTAGCGCTCATTACATTAATGAGACGTGGTCGGCGAATTAATTGCTCAACTATCACTGTGGCAACCTTGGCTTTTGAGCATGGCTTTTTCATGCATTGAACGCTCGCTTGGATTTTAAGCGACTTTTGATTACCAATTTTATATATCTTGTATGAGAATATTATTTTATATTCCGCTCTTATGTGTGAATATAGCCTTAATATTCGTCTGGGCTATTTCGTTATGACATTGCATTCAGCTTAAATAGTAACTGAGTCAATTCAATTAATTGAAACATAGCTTGCATTGATGCTGCAAGGAATTAAGACTAATACTAAGAACGCGTAGCAGGAGAAAACATGATTTTTTTTTATATATATTATTGATAAAACCGTATTCCAAGCAAGCACTTATAAGCTTTTAGGAGTACATGAAAGAGACATAACGTACATGTCACTTGTCCTCTCCCTCTCTTATCATTTTCTTAATTTGTGTTTATAAGGCTATCTTTATCTATCTTCTTCAGGCTTTAACTCAAACGGAGAGAAAGATTTAGCCCAGTAGTGGGAAATTTGCAAGATTAATATTGTATGTTGCTACTATTCTGTAACCAAAAAGGTTGTGTTTGGTAAATGATCGTCGATACCTCGCATGTGTAGCACATTTAATACATGGCTCACAAACGAACCTAGAGATATTTTTTCCCTTGGACTCAGCCAGTTTCGTGCACTTTTGATAGAAAAGATTCCTAATTAGGTGTGTAAAATAAGTATTTTTCCCTATTGTCTATTTTAACTTTTTGTAAAATCCACACTAGATTCAAATTATAAATATAAATCTGTATACAACATAGATTTTTTGCATGTTATACACGCCTCTAAGCTGCATACATATTAGTATTTAAGACTTAGATGTTTAAGATTTTATTGTGAATGCTGTATATGCTATGCTGTTGGTGTGTCTACACAAAAAAAGCTACATACATCCATCGACAACAATCTTTGAATTCTGTACGAAAAAGGCAAAAAATATATTAGATACATATACAATAAGTGTTGGTGGCCAATATGCCAACACACATTGGTAAGCTTTAACCAACGCAGCGCCAGTGCACCACCAACCTTTCCTGAGTTGTTATGTCCCTTGTGTTACTTGCTAAGTCACTTTCAAACAAAAACACAATTGTCACTTTGATTGAGACACCTCTCAATACAAACTTCGGCGATTAAACGCAAAAAAGCCTTTAACTGAATTCTCATTCCAAACCACGTAGACAAAATAACCAATAATATTATTCCATTATATATAATTGGACCAAACATAATATTTTTACTGGCAACCAGAAAATCGTATTTTCCATGTATTTCAGAGCTTTGTTCATAAACAATGGGAGGACGTAACGATGTCGCAATTTGATCCTAGAAAATATAACGCAGTACAGTCGGACACAATTTAAAATGTCCAAATTCGAAATTAAGTTTATTCGTTTGTTACACTCTCACCTCTAAACAACTTCGCTTACCATGAAATTTTGCTCACAAATCAGGCGTATATAAGGTACTGAATATAGCCAGCTCATGTGACTACACTTGATAAAACACAAGCTTTTGTAGCAGCGTTGTATAACTATTTGTTTATATTAATTTATATGCCTACATATTTTAAACATACAATCGTAAAACATAAAACCCATCTTATTGGATACTGGTTGACGTTCATCTATCGCCGAGAAGATCGGAATTATGATTCAACGGGAACATCCCTCCCCCTTAAAGGGAGAGGTGGCCTTAGCCCAGCAGTGGGAAATTTACAGACTGTTGTTGTTTGTTTGTTGTTTGGGACTATCTTGCTAGCATTCAAGTTACCATTTTAAGCGAATGATTTGTGCAGTCTTGATTCTTTTTCATCAATTGATATTTTTACAGACGAAATCTGGATTAATGAGCACTTATATTTTAAATTTCAAACAGTCTATCTGTTTGTTGTTGACAAACCATTGAAACGAATTCGAAATTTGGTATAAATCCGTTTCGAACTCCAAGAAAGAACTCTACCCTTATGCCCAAATTCACTTAAGCACTAAAATATGAGCAAAACAACGGACAACCTGATCTAACTAATATTTTAAATGTGAAAGTAACTCTGTCTGTCTGTGGTTCTTTCTCGACCAAACCAATGAAGCGAATTTGATAAAATTTGATCTAAAACAAACTTAAACTCCAAGAAAGGATAAAGGCTATTTTTTTTATCTAACACATGACAACCCCCCAAAAGGCGAGCGAAACCGAGGGCAATAACTTGTTTAATACATATAAAATATGATATTAGAGAATGTTTGAAATATGTTTGACTAAGCTATCATCATTTTAAAATATTTGAAATATACACGATAGCCCGTGGCCGACTGTACACACTGATTGGGCGAAATGCCAGCTTTTTAGTCTGTGGTCTGTGTTATCTTATTGTTTGTTTTAGAGATCCTCATCAAAATTATTGAACCAGTTAATGCATACGACGATATCAAATAAATACGTTATAATATTTTACAAACATAGTTCGTATAATTATAAAGTCAATAATCAAAATTAATATCATTCGTAAAATAAATATAATAGTATAATAGATACCACTCACCACTCATGAGATATTCTACCGCCACACTTACCATTGTTGTGTTTCATGTGCATTTTGAAAGGTGAGTGAGCCAGTGTAACTATAGACACTAGCAATATAACACCCGAAGATTTGCATTGTTTTTTTGATACTTATGGGTGGTGGAAGATATGGTTAATATTTCTGACCTAATGACCACTATTTCTGATAGGGTTCTGTATAAAGAAAATGATATGAAAACATAAAAAGTGAATTTATAAAATAAACCCGAACAATGTCGTCATAAATTCAATATGGCGGATTTCATTGAAACGTCAAAATTAATTTAAAAAAATGATGCTAATTTTATTATCTTTGTGTGTGTGTCAGCTACACTAGGCAAACTTTACTAGTGTGTGTGTGTGTGTGTGTGTGTGTGTGTGTGTGTGTGTGTGTGTATTTAGGGGCCAGTTGTTGGTTTTCAGTCACTATTTATTTCGAACCAATCTCCGCTTCGAGAATCTATCTAGAAATATCAATCAGAGTATACAAACAGTAGGTTTATTTCTGTCTCCACAGAGTAAATTATTACAGATCATTCATTGCACTTTACTATTGATTAATCAAAGTGTTGCAACTCTTTGAAGTATTTAACACAGTATAATTATCGCTGTTTAACGTACGTATACGTAATATGTTTGTGTGTATACCACACAAGTACAGTCAACGATAATTTGTTTCATTGTGTTCCAGTTTAAGGGTTGAGTGAATATGTGTTATACGGTGAATCATAGCTGGCAACACTGGCTATATAAATGTTGCCAATGCCAAAATCCATGAACAAGACGATTACTTACATTTTAACTAAAGAAAATGTTTGTCGTAAAAATTTAATGTATTTTGAAATCGTTAATTTAAGCGACATTGGTTTGAAAATAGAACGTTTGAAAATAATACATCTAAAAATATTACTAATTAGGCTTAAAACCTTCTTTTACAGTAACACTATTTTGTATTAATAACACACTATATAAATACCTCGATATCCCTAAATCCACAACAGCGCGATTTCTAAGTCATTTTCCCCGCAGAACCACTCTGTGGAACCTTTGAAACCGCCGGAGGTTTTTCCGAACTAATACGACTAGTACCTTCAAGAAAAGAGCGTACTCCTTCCTTAAATGCCGGCAACGTGGCAAAACCCCCGATGTTGCAGATGCTGCCGTTGGCCAAAAATAACATTAAAAAAACAAAGCATCTAAAAATCCAACATTGCTCCCACCCACAATCGAAATCAAGCCATAAGCCGCGTACATGTCTTTGCTACAATAAATCTACGTGTCAAATTTGCTTACTTTTCATTCAAAACTTCATTATATGTGGTCAAACTGCCTATAAAACATATGTTAGTCAAAATAGTTACAATAAAAGCTATCACACAATGCGGGTAGGTGGAATACACATGTGGCAGAATTTCTATGGAATTAGACACATGCAGGTTTCCTCACTATATTTTCCACCGCCAAGTACGGGATGAATAAACACAAATTAAGCACATGAATATTCAGTGGTGCTTGCCTGGGATTGAACCCTCAATCATCGCTTAAGGTGCACGCGTTAAAACCACTGGGCCATCTCTTAATAATATAATAATTACCATTAACATATTTAGTTTCAAACGATATGTTTGCGAATATGAATAAAATATTTAGTTTTAAAATGCTTAGGCTCGAAACTTTAATTTAATTCTTGCATAAATAATATCCAAGGGAAAAGAACAACAAATAATAGCGAGCTACATTAGATTAAATAAGGTTTTAAACAAACATAATTTGAATGTTGAGCCTGCTCCTATTGTAATTATAGTAATGGAAACAATCCAGCCTAAGGCGGACTACAGACTGGCGACAGACATTAGATACTCGCAAATTGGATCTCCTTTTACCCTGAAATAATTTAATTAAAAAAAAAAACTCTTCATATTTAAATTAAGAACATAATTGGCTTCATGTTATGTTCAAAATGATTTGTGAACTTTTATTTTTAATGAATCTTAAAAAAGTAATTACATATAGGACACCTGCCATCTGATAGTAAGTGGTCACCACCGATTGTAGATATTGACACTATCACTACATAGTATGAAACAAAGTCGCTTTCTCTGTCCCTATGTATGCTTAAATCTTTTAAAGTATATAACGGATTTTGATGCAGTTGTTTTTAATAGATAGAGTCATTCAAGAGTAAGGTTTTTGTATATAATACATGGACATTATAGGAAAGTAACACTCATAATTTTAGAAGTTTCTAATGTAATGTCGTGAATAATTCAGCAGTATATTTAGTATCAGTATTGTACTTGTGCGAAGCCGGGGCGGATCACTAGTAAGAAATAAAATATTAAGCATACCTTATATCATCGACTTTGAAAACTAACATTGTATGCCTCTGAACCGTAGTTCTAGTCCTCTTACTGTTTAAGCCGTATTTATATTAAAATTAATATTATATTTTGTATATTTCAACAATGCTTTTTGGTATTTGTTTTGTTAAATTAACTCTAATATTTTACAGTGAAATTAATAATTTGTAAATAAACATACACGGACGTATATATAAACAAAATAAAAGTAATTAAATTTAAATTTAATTAATTTCACAGTTGTCCAATTAGTTAATAATTTTAGCCAACGTCTGGCTTTGTTTGTATCTTTGTGATAATATCATAAACTTAATTATTTTTTATGACAAGATTACGTCATCTTAATAAGAAACAGTAACAATTTATTTATACATTTCACATTAATACCTATTACGTAGGCAAATATATGACTAATATTAAGATTAAAAATTTATATTATGGACAAAATTTAGGTGCATATTGCTCGGAAAATAAATATTAATTATAATAAAAACTAGCGGCCCGCCCTAGCTTCGCACGGGTGTAATACACACATTAGAAGCTACTAAAATAATCAATGTTTCATTACTATATTTTGTATGTTTTATATACAAAAACCTTCCCCTTGAATCATGCTATCTATTAAAAATACCGCATTAAAATCCGTTGCGTAACTTAAAATATCTAAACATACATACTTTAACATTCCAAATAAAATTAATTTATAATAGACATTTAACAAATATGCAACTTGCTATTATTTTTCATCAGGCGCAGAATTATTTTCTAAATAATATGTCGTACATTGGTAACCAACTTTATCCCAACATAATTGAATATAACAATCGTTTGTTTATTCACTAACACTAATTATCTCGTTACAGTTATCTCGCTAATCGGATTAGTTTGTTAATCTTTATATTAAAAGGGTACATGAATATATTAATAGTGTATCAAAGGATTTCGATTTGATTATTTCAATTACAAATTTTAGGTCTAAAAACTATATTCCCTTATTACTAAAGGATTGTTTTAATTCTGTGTAAATAAATTAGTATTTACGGAGAATTAATAAAGGGTAACTTTTGTAAATGTAGCAGTACTGAGTTGAATATTCCTTGCAATGATATGGTTTGTAGTTTTTTGTTCCAAAGCGTTCTCATAGATACATATACAGCAGAATTTCATCCAAAATATATATGTCACATGAAAATAAAGTTTTCTTTCATCACCTGGCAAGAAATATGTACTCTTAATCTAATAATTGAGTGATATTTTCTGTTCAAACCGGCAATCTTAAGTTCTTAGGAATTTTTCTTAATTCGATTAGTTAGGAAATTACTATTTATGAAAAATTAATTATTTAGTAATTCTACTAAGCCCTTTGGATCTACTATCTAATTGTTGTATATTACTTTGACTACCTGGTTTTAATACCTAGTATATACTAAGCGACAAACCTCTTCTCTTACTAGAACACTGAAAATTGGAAGTGAACACTCTCATACTTTTCACTGAGCTCTTTCTTTCGTAAGAAATTTGCCGTCCAGGAGTCATCCTTTACGCTCAAACTTATTAATATGTTTTTAGTAAATAAAATAATTATTCGTAATTTTATAACGCATTTTTATTCCATATATATATTTGTAATGACATAACAATTAATACGTTGCTAAGGAACTAGATTCTATATTCTAAAGGATATGACAGCCCTCCGCCGCAATTTGACGTTCTATTAAAGGTGCCGAAAGCATTTGGTCGACATGTCGACGTATTATCTCGTTTTCATCTGTGACTATTTGATAATGTAATGTTCCTAGTCGCTTTTGAATTGTTCCAAAAATCCACTTTTTATTTTTACCGTATACTCGAACTTGTACTCTGTCCCCCTCTTTAAATTGTTTATTTAAAATTATGTTTTCTTTTAATTGTACTCTAGTATTCGTATCTCTTTCAAATATTGTATGTAAATATGTCCTTATATTTCTGCCAAACATGAGTTCGTATGGACTCCGCCCGCATACCCCCGGGGTTCGTCGCAAGCAACACTTGACTGTAATTATTTTATCTATTAAGGTTCCTCGTTCCTGTTCCATAGTTTTTAATCTTCTCTTTATTGTTTGAACGAATCGTTCCGCTTGTCCATTAGTTGCTGGGTGATAAGGAGCTGAAGTCCTATGTAACACTCTTTGCTCAGTGAGAAAGTTTTTGAATTCATTTGATGTAAATTGCCGGCCATTATCAGATACTAAAATGTTAGGAGCTCCAAAAGTTGAGAAAAGATCTTTTAATTTTTGTATGCACCATGAACTTGTAATAGTTTTCGTAGGAATTATTTCAACCCATTTAGAATATGAGTCTACGATAACAAATAGGTAATGTCCATAAATTGGTCCAGCAAAATCAATATGTATTCGCTGCCATGGTTCTGTAGATTCTTCCCAATGGTGTATTTCAACTTTTTTAGGTTCGTTCAATTGTAGTCTGCATGATCTACACGATTTAACTTTATTTTCTATATCTTTATCGATATTTCTCCAATAAACAAAACTTCGAGCCAACAATTTCATTTTAACTACACCAATATGTCCAGTATGTAACTCGTTTAACACAATATCTCTCAAACCTTTTGGAATAAATACTCGTGTACCTTTAAGTATGCAGCCATCTTGCATTGTTAGCTCATTATTATTGTAGCCAAAACTTCTTAGGTTTTTACCTGTTTGTAGTGCTTGTAATATCGGTTGTAATTCTTCGTCATTAATTGTTTCAGATTTAATTTTCTCTATGCTAATTTGTAATGTACTTATCTGTTGTAATTGATATATACTGTGTTGGTCTCTTTTACTGTCATTGCTCTGTTCGACGGGAAATCTAGATAAATAATCAGCATTTGAATGTCTTTCTGAACTTCTGTATTCGATTTCGTAATCAAACCCAGACAAGAAGTGAGCATATTGAAATAATCTCATAGTACTCATTGTAGGTAAGGTTTTATGTGGATGGAAAATTGTTGTGAGAGGTTTGTGATCTGTAACTAAAATAAATTTTCGACCGTAGCAGTAATGAAAAAATTTTTTTAAACCCCAGAATATAGCTGTAGCTTCCTTGTCAATTTGACTATAATTTCTTTCACTTGATGATAAGGTCCTTGATGCAAAAGCTATAGGTCTCTCTGTTCCATCTGGTAGTCTATGTGACAAAACTGCACCCAAGCCCTTAGGTGATGCATCGGTAGCTAGCACTAACGGTTTATTCTTATCAAAATGAATCAAACATCTTTCGTTTATTATTTCTTCTTTTATTTTCTTAAAGGATTCTTCGCAAGAACGTGACCAACAAAATGGAACTCCCTTCTTAAGTAGTTCATTTAATGGATTTGAAATAGTAGCTAAATTTGGTATAAATTTATTGTAATAATTTGTCATGCCAATGAAAGTTCTCAACTCATTTACATTAGAAGGACGTTCTGTACTTGTAATTGCTTTTACTTTTTCTTTACTTTTATGTAACCCGTCCTTATCAATTATGTGTCCTAAATATGAAACACTTTGCTTAAAAAAATTGCATTTCTCTTTATTCACTCTGAGATTATTATCCTTCAGTCTTTGTAGTACTTGATGTAATCGTTGTAATAATTCTCCTTCTGAAGAACCTTGAATTATAATGTCGTCGAAAAAACATTTAACTCCTTCCAATCCTTGTAAAATTTTATCCATAAATTTTTGCCATAAATTTGGAGCAACTTTTACCCCAAACATTAATCTGTTTACTTTGTATATGCCTTTGTGTGTACTCAACGTTTGTAACAATGCACTCTCTTCATCCATTTCCATATTTAAATAAGCTTGACTAATATCTAGAGTACAAAAAATTTTACCTCCGTTCATCTCTGAAAATATGTCTTCTATTACTGGAATTGGGTATTTTTCATCTTCTATGACCTTATTTAATGTAATTTTGTAGTCCGCGCATAATCGAATACTACCGTTTGGTTTTACTATGGGAACAATAGGAGTACCCCATTCGCTATGATCTATTTTTGTTATTATCCCTTGTTCACAAAGTCTTTCTATTTCATTATCGATCTTTGATTTCAAGGCGTATGGAACTCTTCTAGGTTTGATGAAAATTGGTTGTACATTTGTTTTTAGATTGAGATGGGCTTGGAAATTTGGTATTTTTCCAATATCCGATCTAAATACAGATGTAGAATATTCTTCTAATAACTGGTCTAACTTAAGGCTCTGATCAGTACAATCTATTGAATGTAAGTTAGCGATGTCTACTTGTAACTCTTTCATCCAACTTCTTCCGAAAATTGGATCAACATTCTTGTTAATAATGTATAATTTTCCATAAAATCTTTGATTATCATAGTAACAACGAACGTATGCTACTCCAATAGGTTTAATAATTTCTCCTGTATAAGTTTTCAATTTTATATCTGTTTTAAAAATTTTCCTATTTATTTGTAACTTTTTATAGTCGTTTAAGGATATCGAAGACAATGCAGCACCCGTATCAAATTCCATTTTTATGTTTCTATTTTCTATATTTACTGTTATCATATATTTATCCACAATTTCACCATTGATAATATTGATTTCACCTAAGTCTTCATCCATTTTGTTATTTACCTGTTCCTCTATTTGATTGGCCTCATTTCTTCTTTTTAGACATACTTTAGCTAAGTGACCTTTTCTACCACATTTATAACAAGTATCATGTAATGAACGACACGTGTTAGCTCTATGTCCTATTCTTCCGCAACGGAAACAGGTTCCTTTTAAATCTTCAATTGTTAATGTATCTCTCTTACTCGTTTTGTTTAACGTTACGTTATTTCTGGAAGGTGTTATTTTGTTTACAATTCTGTTGTTTTCTTGACTTGGAATATTAGTCATGGCGGCATTATCTACCTTACCCATTTCTATTGATGCCGCGATTTGTATTAGTTCTGAAAATTGTAATTTTTCTTTTTCTTGTAATATCTTAATACGTATATCTCCATCTTTTAATCCTCTTATAAATTGTAGTGATAGAAAATTTTCTGAAATATTCTGTTTGCAGTTTTGACAGTTAAATTCACAGTAAGATGAGAGTCTTTTTAATTCTGATGCGTAGATAGTTACCGTCTCGTTGTGTGATTGAAGACGTGAAATAAAATTGTGTTGCATCGCCCACACGCTCGGTTTTGGATCAATGTAATCTTGTAATATTTTAATAAGGTCTTCATAGCATTTATCGAGAGGATCTTCAGGTGAACATAAGTCACATACTTTTTCGTGTAACTCTGGAGAAAGTGTGGACAGTAATGTATAAACCTTCATTCTCGTATCGTTAATATTATTCATTAACAAATATACGGATAATCTCCTAGCAAAATTTTTAAAGGATTCTGTGTCTTGGTATGGTTGGAATGGTATTTTCGGTGCACATTCTTTGCGGGTATAACTTTTAACTGATCCTAAATTTTCAATATTTTCCAATCTATTTTCTATTTCATTATTATTATATCTACGAAAAAGTAACAGTTTCACTTTCAATTTTGTGTAAAGTTCTTCAAATTCGTACCTGTATTGTATTTCTTCTTCTAATTGATCTTCTTCCGTTTCAAGTTCAATTTCTCTTTGTGCATCGTGGAATCTTTGAAGACTTTCTTGTAAAGTGTAAAGTCGTGAATCTATTTCTTCTTCCGTAATATTTTCTTGTAAATTTATGTAATTTTCTGTTCTTGTTAAATTACCCCGTAAGGAGGCTCTTAATCTTTTGTATTTTTTTACGGTGTTTGACATCCTCGTCGCCAGTTTAATATGTTTTTAGTAAATAAAATAATTATTCGTAATTTTATAACGCAAAAGTTTAATATGTTTTTAGTAAATAAAATAATTATTCGTAATTTTATAACGCATTTTTATTCCATATATATATTTGTAATGACATAACAATTAATACGTTGCTAAGGAACTAGATTCTATATTCTAAAGGATATGACACTTATGAATAAAAATAATACTTTCTGTGCTGAGCTGAGATGGTTCAGTGGTTAGAAAGCGTGCATCTTAACCGATGATTTCGGTTCAAGCATAGGCAAGCACCGCTATATATATATATATATATATATGTGCTTTATAACTCATCTCATGCTCGGCGGTGAAGGAAAACATCGTAAAGAACCTTGGATGTGTCTAATTTCATCGAAATTCTGCCACATGTGCATTCCACCAACCCGCATTGGAAGACCGTGGTGGAATATGTTCCAAACCCTCTCCTTAATGGCAGAGGATGCCTTATCACACAGTGGGAAATGTACAGGCTGTTACTTTACCTTTTACTGTACTTTCTGTGCTAGATTTGGGAATGGAAACCGTTCCAAAATCAAAAGACTAAATGAAACATAACATACATGTTACTCATACATTTATGATCCATAACATCTTATCATATATATGAATATTCATATAAATAAATTAGTCATACAACGATTAGTGAGTAGCTTTTGAGCCGTAAATGAGATCTTGTTAAAGAGATTATCACGTGTTTACGTTTACGGAAAAAATTTCGTGATTCCATTTAGGAATAAGAATACAATATTAATAATGTACTATATACAATTACGCTGCTAAATTAATTACATGAAAAGAAACGCAAGAGAACCCAAAAAAAAAAACGTCACTCCGAATAAATTGGACTGTGTATTCGAAATGTAAAATCCACTTCGAAAGACACTTGAAAGCTTTAATTTCATTACAATAACAGGCTCTTTATGTTTTCCTAAATATAATTGTAACAAATTAAGTTCAAAATATCTTTATAAATGATCACATTTTTCAAGATTAATAAATTCGTGGATATTGAAAATTTTTTAAACGTAGATTTTTCAAAAATCAAAGATGTGTTTCGAACCTGATGTTCTATTGTTTTTTTAATTTAAATTTTAGGCAAAGGAAACTAGTTAATATAACCAATTTATAACTAAATGAAAATATTTAATCTATACATATAATAAAATTGGAGTATCTGTTTGTAATATTAAAATAGCCCTTTTTTACTCAATGCATATATATTTAGACACGGTACACCAAAAAAACATTTTTTACAATTTTTGTCGGTCTATCTAAGTAAGGCTACATGAATAGATTTTTTTATTATATTCAAAGGCGAAAAAGGTCGCCGGCACATCTAGTTATTATAACCCATTTATATGTGGTTCAGTGGTAAAACGTCACGCATTAAGACATCAAGACAAACTATAACTATTTCTTTATATCTCGTAATCATCGTGGTATAAATCCCAACCCTTCTTCTTAATGTACCCAGCAGTAGGTATCCTGACTAACCTAGCCTACTGGGGTAATAATTTATTTTGCCGTTTCAGTAAATAGAACTGTGTATAACAATATTATCAATATCATATTTATTATCTAAACAGGTTCTGTGTAAGCAGTTCTGAATCATATTACGCGATTAAATTTATTAATATATAACTAGTCGACTTATACTGCAGATTGTTCTAAGTATCGGCAAGTGATTAGTAGCTCTTAGTAACCGATGATTGCGGGTTCAAACCTAGCACCACTGAATATTCGTGTGCTTAATTTGTGTTTATAATTCATCTCGTGCTCGGTAGTGAAAACATCGTGCGGAAACCTGCATGTGTCTAATTTCAAAAAAATTCTGCCACATGTGTATTCCTCCATTGGAACAGCATGGTGGAATATGTTCCGAAACTTCTCCTTAAAAGAGAGTGGAGGACTTAACACAGAAATGGAAAATTTACAGGCTGTTGTTGTTGTTCTAGTATCTCTTTTTAAATGAAATCATAAGCAATTTATCACACCAAATTTTCATCTTTGGAAATGTATTAATAATTCAAGGTTGTTTATTGGTACAAAGCCATAAGGTCTCACCGGTAGCATTCGTCTATGATGTAAAAAACCAAGATTCGATTTTGAGCATTCGCGCCACCGCCCCCAACCAGACGCTTTTACACTACGATACTACAAAATGTATTGTTAAAGATTTCCATTCGATTATTTTAAAGCTTGAACCTGATCTGTTACAATACAGGTAAACGAATCCGCGCCACTTACGTTACGTTTTCAAATTAATTCCTTTATCAAGTCTTAAACTCTTAGTACCTTTTGAATCTAAACATCAAATCATTGCGATGCAATATGTCATTCTAGATAAAGTAAAGCAGATTATCGCTCATACTGAACACACGAAAATAGATCTTAAGGTGACGAACATTTTCTTACCCCGGCTGTATAATATAATTATATTATTTATAAAGTTAGCTCATTCCCTTGTCTGGCGTTGCCATTAAAGTTTTTTCTACAAATATACTGGATGGAAATAAACATAACAGTTCGTGATTATTATTTTTTTATGGTATAGGTTGGCGAACTCGCATATGGGCCACCTGATGGTAAGTGGTCGCCATCACCCATAGACAATGACGCTGTAAATATTAACTATTCCTTACATGGTCAATGTGCCACCAACCTTGGGAACTAAGATGTTACGTCCCTTGTGCCTGTAGTTATACTGGCTCACTCACCCTTCAAACCGGAACACAACAATACTGAGTACTGTTATTTGGCGGTAGAATAATTGATGAGTGGGTGGTACCTACCCAGACGGGCTTGCACAAAGCCCTACCACCAAATAATTTGTGATTAGCGACCAGTTCTGGCTCCGCATTGGTGGACTTACGTTTATTTCTATATTATTTTACCTTTCAATTATATATATTTTTTACTATTTTCCAACACGTTCAACAATTGTCGTTCTATTTCAAATTATTTACACAAAAACCGTAATAAATGATATACCTAAAACTTTCATATGGATCCGTCCGTCTATTAGGGAAAACCGCATGAAAATCCGTTATGAAAAAGTAAATGAAGTTTCGTTTCATTTTATTTGTTTCATCAATCTAGTCAATAAATATTATAAAACAAAGTCCCTCAGCAGCGTCTGTCTGTTTGTTTGTTCTGGCTAATGAAACAGCTGAACCGATTTTGACGAGACTTTCACTGTCAGAAAGCTGATGTAATAAGTAACTAAGGCATCAACAATAACATTTTTGTTAAATACAAGCTGGTAATTTATATATCGTGTCGTGTCGTATCGTGTCGTGTCGTGTCGTAGTCGTACGTTATAAAAATATATTTCAGATTAAATTGTATTTCGCATTTCACGTGTTACAGTTATTGTGAGGACAAAAGATTGGCTCGTTTTACTAACGTAGTATTATTCCGTATTCACAATTCTTTATACGAATAAAAATATAGGTTGTTTATTTTTTTTTTTTTTTTTCGAAAATAATGTTCCATTGTTAAATAGATTTTTATTTGTCTTTGAATGTGTGAGTGCATTACTTGGTACTTACATTGTATTTATTTTTTATTTTTAATACTAATTTTACTATCTAAATGAATATTACTAACATTTCGCCGTTCTACCGTTCGCCGTTGTATTTTATTCAAACAGACTATCTATACATATAATAAAATTGGAGTGTCGGTTTGTAATATTAAAATAGCCCTTTATTACTCAATGCATATATATGTATACACGGTACATCTACCAAAATAATATTTTTTACAATTTTTGTCTGTCTGTCTGTTTGTTCCGGCTAATCTCTGGAACGGCTGGACCTATTTTTTTTTCACTGGCAGATAACTGATATAATAAGGAGTAACTTAGGCTCCAATATTTTTTCTTGTTAAATTCATACGTGTTGCGACAGGTTTTGATAACCAACTTGAAAGCTGAATAGTACACTTATTTAAAACACTCATTTATTTAGATTACGCAATGTATATTTTGGTTAGTGTTGTCATGGTATTTTTTTTAATGTAAAATGAATCCAGTCCTAAATCTCTTATCTTTTACTTAATCTTATTATACACCACATACATCATATATACGTATAAAATACTGTAGCATACTGGAGATTATAGGTAATAAATGGCCCACCAGAATCCATATAATTTTACACTCCACTTACTAAAGGCTTAACAACAATTATCAATTAACCAATCTTATTTGATAGTCTTAGCTTTAAACTCTTATCCACATTTTCTTTTTATTATTATTATTTATTTTATTTCCAAATCCGGGTGGATTTGGAAATAAAATAATATATCTGCTATCACATTGAAGGTACATAACGTAAGCGTTATTCGCCTTGAGCAACTTGGTTCGACTATTGGGCACCGCTAGCAACGACGGTCGATGTCTCCGCCACACATTTCTGGGGCGCACATCCTTAGTATTTATATATTTATAAATAATTTTGTTTATAGATCCGCCGTCAGCTCCAATGATCACAGGTTACATTCCTGGAACGACGCTATCAGCTGGCACGGTCCAGAAGCTCTCCTGTATCTCGTCTGGAGGCAATCCCCTGGCTACACTGACTTGGTTCAAGAATGATAAAAAGGTATGTCGAACTATACAAAAACAGTCATAAAAAAAACCTTCAAAAAATGCTCAAATACTCAGCGTCGAAATGAAGGAAATTGAGATGGGACTACCTAGAAGTTTTATTGAAACCCAATCATCGAATTCGGCTTATAAATAAAAAAAAATAAAAACCTGAGCATAAATAAAAAATACAGATATTCATTTGAAAAGCTTTTCCATATTTTAATATTATTTATAATATATATTTGGTATTCGATGTTGTTTTAAGAAAATAATGTAACATAATATTGCTGTAGATATTTATATTAAAATATTTGTATGAGTTTTTAAACCTACTATTTTAATATAGGTTTTTTTTTTTTAATTTGGAAAAGATGTTCCTTAATTACTTATAATACCTGTTGACTTCCAAGCAGGATATATTAATTTAAATAATTTTATTTAATTAACATGACTTTGTATTTTTTAAATGTTAAAAAAGTGTAAATACTGAGTTTCTTGCTGGTTCTTCAAGGTAGAATCTACTTTCCGAACCGGTGGTAGCTTCACTTAATTCTAAAATGACGATTCAAAAGTGCTTGTAAAAGCCTACTTGAATAAAGTTTATTTTGATTTTGAATTAATTGTAAGATATATATTAATTCTAATTATGATAAATCAATATATGTTTTTAAATAGTGTATAGTGGTTATAACAAAGCATTATTTTGCAGATACATTCAACAACAAAAACCACGGATAAATCTGTGTCAGCCGAGATATCGATCCTAACCAATGTGACTGACAACCAAGCCCAGTACAGGTGCGAGGCGACAAATAGTGCTACTGAGATCCCGTTGTTTGAAACTGTCACTCTTAATGTACACTGTAAGTTATCCGTCTTATACGAAATGTTCTGTGATTTCTATCGGAGTGAATCGAAAGTTTTGTCAACGATACTATGGAATTTAGAGTATGCTGTGTTTATATTTGATATTTCTGTTTGTTTTATGTAAATATGTAATATATCGGACAAATAATGTACGTTTGTATGAACGCGTTAAACTCAGAATCTGCTAGTCCAAGATAAATATAATTACTTTTTACTTAATATGATATAAGATGGACAAAACATTGACTAAGAAGAAACCGAGTAGCGTGTTAAATAGACGGTAGACAAAAAATACTGTTTACACATAAAAGCAATTATTTGTAAATGATAAATTGCTCTATGTTTTTGTACAGGCGCTTAAAATCCGAAACGGTTTAAAATACAACGTTTCTCTTACTTTTTAACAATTTTGACTTATGTGACAAGGAAAATTAAAAATTAATAAATAGAAAGCCTCAAGGCTTCGTTTCTCTTTATCTGTCATTGTTGATTTGACATTCGAAAGAAGGAGATGACATTACTTAATCTCTCTTTTTTATAAGTGGATGTTTCTTCTAAAGTAGGTTATCTTTCATTGGCGTATCCTTGAAAGTGATTCAACGTTCAGTCAATAAAACTGACGGATAAACAGACCGTGGATTCAAACCTTGGCAAGCGCGAGTGAATTTTTCAGTGCTAAATTCGTGAATACAATCCTTGCTCAATGACGAACAAAAACATCGTGAGGGAAACTGTTTGTGACGTATGAAATTCTGATTCGTGTACGTCCAATCTGCCGTGTAACGACGTGATGAATTATACCCCGAACCCCCCACCCCCCACCTCTTAAAAGGAATTCTGTCTAGCATTAGATCTTAAATAGCATGCTTATTGTATATCCGGTTTTAACCAGATTTTTGACAAGATTTTGAGGTGTAAAAAGCAGAATTTATTTATTGAATAAGTTCAAAATAATAATCCTTAACAATGATTGTTTTACGTTTTAAATCTTAATCACATATATGCAACCTTAATTACATAAACCTAGCTTCTGACAAAGATTATATACACAAAAAAATGGTAAAAAAACAGCTACAAATATAGCTAAGTTTAGGCCAATTTGCCAAACCGGAAGTAGTTTTTAATTTGATAATCAAGAAGTGTTGCATAAAGGATTTCGAATTTGGAACTGATCAATTACAAATCTTTAACACTTATACGTATTTAAACGTCGCTGTTGACTTATTATGTAAATGTAAAGTTCTTAACTCAAAGAGAACTCAAACTATTACTAAATCGAGAAGGAATTGAACTAACTCGGGTTTATCTAACGTTCGTTATTCGAAACTCGAATTTAATTCGTAACAAAACTCGTTGTCTGTCGAAATGTTAACTTTTAATTTAATTGTTTTCGTTCATAAAAATAAATGCGGAAGATTAATACTTTTCACTTATTCTATTACAAGTTTCTTTATGATTCTCGAAGAGTCTACATTCCGTAATGGTGGTAACTTTGAAGTTAATTTAATCTTTTAAAAATATTATGACATCATAAGATTTAATTGTATAAAAAACGCTTTTACAACTTAGTAGGATTAATTAAATGTTACTACTCGAATCGACTGCTTGTTCCTTGTTTTATTTAATAAACACCAATTGAGACGACCTTGGTCGAGTGGTGTGTACACCGGTTTTCATGGGTACGCCACTCTGAGGTCCCGGGTTCGATTCCCGGCGGAGTCGATGTAGATTACCATTAGTGCTTAAGCTACTTACATTGGGATCAGAGTAATGTATGTGATGTTGTCTCATATTTATATTTATATTATATTTATATAATAATTTGTTTCATTCCATTAGTTGCACCGGAAGCCGTGAAAGTGAGAGCTGAACCGCAGGAACTCAAACCAGGAATCGAAGCCACGTTATACTGTGACGCGGCCTCCAGTAACCCACCGGCTACGTTATCATGGTGGCGCGATGGTATTCCTGTACAAGGTAATGTTATATCTGGATATGATCACATTTGTCAATAAACAGGCCAAGCCGTCTAAACCATTTATTACATTGGTAAGAACAAAATCTGTTCATAACATTTCGAAATTATTTTCAACTACGCATAGAAATATAGAAAATCTACCATCAGGCTCTATGTGCTCTACTGACTAAAGCTCCTCTAAAAATAATAAAAGCCCATCAGGTTAGGTACAGTCATAGTAAGAAAACCGTCGCCAGTTTTCAAATTCATTCCTTTATCGAGTCTGAAACTCTTAGTAACTTTTGAATTTAAACATTAAATCATATTGACGCAATATGTCATTTTCGGCAAAGAATATTATCGCTCACACTGAGCACACTAAAATTGAACATGTGACGAATCTTTTCTTACCCCGACTGTACCATCTATTAATCAGATATTCAACCGCCCATTCACTGGGAACTAAGATTATGCCTAGTTACACTGGCTCACTCACTTCAAACCGAAACACAAGCGGGATATGTGGTACCAAACAAGACACTAAGTATATTAGAACAAAAGTTTTTGACAAATAGTCAAACAAAGAAATAGAATCTGGTACCACCAAACAATATATCTTCATTCGGCAGAAAAATGTATGTAGAATATGGAAACAAGCCAAGATTACACAAAACAATATCAACATATCTTCAAAACAATGCTTTTTCTTTGCATTTTGATTTGTGTTTAGTTTGAATCAAGTTAAATACATACATAAATTATTTATTATTCGCAGTTGACTTGTGTGTGTATCATTGCATTGGGTGAGTGAATTAGTGTAACTACAATCAAGTATATTATGGGATTTCGTAGAGCGTAGGTGCTGTATTGGTTTATATATTTCCAGTGATAAACATCTATGGACAAAGATCAACTTAAAATGGTCACAATTTTAAATGTTACAGTTTTTTCTAGTTTTATAATGTGTTGCAATCAATCAGGTAAATTTGTGTTAGTAATAAGTAATCCCTAAAACAAGTAAGATTATATAAATCTACTGAATCATGAAGACGCCTCCCTTTTTGTTAGAATATTATCGGTATGCATTAGTATGAGTGATGCTCGTACTCACAAGATATCTTAGTGTGCGTGAGATGACTACGTGTAGAGATAGCAAAACAAATACAAATTAAATTTTATAACTTCGTGTTCGAGTGGTGTGTACACCGGTTTTCATACGCCACTCCGAAGTCCTGGGTTCGATTCCCGGCCGAGTCGGTGTAGATTATCATTAGTTTTTTATGTTGTCTTGGGTCTGGGTGGGGTCTCCGTCGTTACGTCTGATTTTCCATAACACAAGTGCTTTAGCTACTTACATTGGGATCAGAGTAATGTATGTGATGTTGTCTCATATATTTATTTATTTATTATCTATATTTGTTAAGTTTATTTATTAGCGCCTTTATATGCAAATAGAATGTATTGTGCAAACAAATATTCATTGATCATCAATGATGAACAAATGAAGCATGAAATTAAACGTATGAAAAAACCATCAAATGACATTACAAAGCCTTGAAATCCTTTACCAATCAGTTAAAACTCTTCAACAGGTCTCCCGATGCAGCTGAAAAAAGGCCTCCACGGTGGCACGGTGTCCACTATAGAACTGAAATTGAACATAACGAAAGACCTAAACAGCGCTGTGTATACTTGTCAAGCGATGAATGAAGCGCTGCAGCGGAGCGTCCACGATGCATTAACGCTGAAAGTTCTTTGTAAGCCGGTGCCTTTTTATCTTCTATCTTGTATATCATAAGCTGGCTTTTTAAAAGCCTTAACTCATTCCTTCTGGGATAATCTTTTTATATAAAACCTTTGTAAATGTTTATGTTTTTAAAGCTGATATTAAAAGCTAATATTATTACATTTATGAAGATTATTTTATGTTCAAGTGTGTATAAGACTTCTCCGTAAAAGGAGGTCGTATTGCTATCTCTTTCTTTATTTCTGAACTATCATTATCAGAAATCATAGTAAGTTACTTTTTAATTTACATTTAATGATCAAAGTGACATTTCTAAGTTCATTATCATTGCTGTAAAAGAGATACGTTCAAGTCTAAGTGATAATATATCTAGCCAGCGCGATTCAGAAATGTCAAATATTCAATAAGCGCCATCTATCGGTACTGAGATACATTTACACTTAAATATATTAAAAACTAGCTATAACTTCGACCTTGTACGCGTTTGAATTTAACAAAAAAAAATTGTAGTCTAAGATGCTCCTTATTATATCAGTTGTCTGCCAGTAAAAGTCTCGTTAAAATCGGTCCAGCCGTTCCAGAGATAAACAGACAGACAGGCAAAAATTGTAAAAAATGTTATTTTGATATATTTACCGTGTACATATGTATTGAGTAAAAAAGGGCTATTTTAATATTACAAACAGACACTCCAATTTTATTATATGTATAGATTATTATATAATATCATGAACGCTATTGATGATCTTCTTACTTAATTTGGGTGCACTTTGATAATATTGATTTGAAATAAGAAACCGCATCTGACAGCTAGTTAAGCATAAAATAGCCTCATGATGTCATATTAAAAGTTCTTTGTGAACTAATCTTCTTTTATATTTTGCAAGCCATTGTAGCTTGGCTTGTTCGCTCGTGGGCTCATTTTTCAAGCTATTTTGTGCTTCGGGTGAAATGAAACTGGATGCTGGCTGTATCAATGAGAATTCTATGATTGAATTTAATATTTTTAGAGAAGATTTTAGTTTTATGTTACGTTCAAATTTACATTTAAAGATATTACTTCTTAGGTAGTAATGTATTTATAGTAATATATATATATATGAGATTTTACAAATGATTTATGAAGATTAGTATAGCTCTTTCATTTCATATATTTTCAGTTTTCAATTCAATGTTAGTGGTATAGCTTTGTCAACGATACATGTAATTTTAAAACAATCAATAATATCAAAACACAAAAAACAAAGATTTATTTGTAACTAACACATAAACCAATATATATAAATTATGCTAATAATTGGCATCTAAGTTAAAAGACTATATAAAAAAAATATTTATTAACATTTTCAACCAATAAAATACATTCATGATACACAAAATAAATAAAATTTTAACAAAAAGAAAAACCGACTTCAAACAAAACACTATTTTAAAACAAATAAAAATTCACTAAAAAGTAATAAAAATAATTGCATATTTAACATATTTTTGAGAGTCCTCCTAGGTAAAATGAAATGAAAAATATTAGACTACTTACTCCGACACCGACTCCAAATATAACAATAATTATAACTACATTATATAATCGTAAATCGACTTTTAAGTAGTCTAATATTTTTCATTTCATTTTACCTAGGAGGACTCTCAAAAATATGTTAAATATGCAATTATTTTTATTACTTTTTAGTGCATTTTTATTTGTTTTAAAATAGTGTTTTGTTTGAAGTCGGTTTTTCTTTTTGTTAAAATTTTATTTATTTTTTGATTTTAAGTGAAGCTGATGTAGACTAACATTTTATTCTTAATATGGATAGATTAAGCGTGCCGTTTAATGAACCAGAAACTACTTCGGGGACAATTTCAAAAGAAACTTTCGAATAACGCAAAAATAGATTTTCGAAAATGCGGCTTTAATACGTCATGCGGCATAAACTACAAGGTACCACCCTCGAATGAGCTGTAATCGACCTCAGTAAAAAAACTTTGCAAAAGAGCTGTTCGTATGCTATGTCGTACATCATATGACATCACATCATATACACAAAATTTGATTAAAGACAGTAAGAAATTCTGTCCCAAATCGCACCCTAACTGTAAGCCGTTTAGGAGTTCCGTCAATACATAGTATAAAACAAAGTCGCTTTCTCTGTCCCTATATCTTTAAAACTACGCAACGGATTTTGATGCGGTTTTTTTTAATAGATAGTGTGATTCAAGGGGAAGGTTTGTGTGTATAATAAATGAACAATATAGTAAAGAAACACTGACAATTTTAGAAGTTTGCAATGTGATGTCGTAAATAAACAAATTCTTTAGTATATTTAGTATCAGTTTTGCACCCGTGAGAAGTCGGGGCGGATCGATAGTTAATTATAATATCCGATTATGACAATTACATGAACATAACCACGTTCCGGAAGGTGATTTAAATATCCAAGTAACCCATAAATAAAAGATTCGACCGAGTATTGCTAACGTGCTCCTCAGAATTGTTCCGTTCCCTCCCGTTCCCTTAATTTGTCATGGATCCTATACTCAGAACCTTACCAAACTTTCACCAAACTACCCTTAAAGTATGTCCTTTATAATTTTAAAAGATTCATCAAAATTGTGCCAACCAATTTTGAGTTATTCACCTATTTATCGCGCACATACATAATGCAAATTTAAGACTTACGTCGTTTTCATACGGATACCATCATCGGAAAAAAATAAAAAAAAAATGGGACCCCACGGGAAGCACTACCATTCAAACAAAAAAAAAATTATCAAAATCGGTCCACCCAGTAAAAAGTTATGAGGTAACAAACATAAAAAAAAAAAAAAAAAAAAATAAATACAGACGAATTGATAACCTCCTCCTTTTTGAAGTCGGTTGAAAAAGATCGAATTACGTCAAAAATCATGCCTAATATTTGTACATAGTTCATTATGTATTTAAGTAAATTGAAATATCATCTCCAACCCAAGATTAAAATTATCCAAATATTTATCTAGATGCGCCAATCTTCGATGAAACGACCCCTTACACGACAGTAGGGGTGGAAAACGAACCCTTAGTGATCATGCTTCGAGCTGACGGTAATCCGCCCAGCATCGCTTACACATGGACCAAAGACGGCCTTCCCATCACACCATCTTCGTACAGTACTTCAAGTAAGTATATAATATGATTACTAAAGCTACGGAAATACTTCTTTTTTAAATAATAACTAATAGTTACGTCTTAAAGTTGTCTTAAATTGACCTTTAGATCTTGCACTCCAACAGACTGCAAGACCTAAAGATACAGTCAGTGCCTTCTGCGTGCAACCGGAACGTTACTCAAGATACCAATTGAGAAATCGTTGGCGGTAGTTGTAAATAATATTTCTTTTCTCCAAATAGACAAATGCCACCTTAGTCTACCCGTGACCACGAACGCTGTAACGTGCTCGAAACGTCGGGATGCCAAAAATAATTAATATACGCGATACAAAACCGTTATAACTCGTTTTATTTCAGTTACGTTTTATTGTTTTGTCATGTGTTATGCAAAAAAGTAGCTTATATTATATATATGTCCTTTCTTGTAGTCGAATTTGCATCATACCAAATTTCATCATACTTGGTTCAGCGGTGTGGTCGTGAAAGAGCTACAAACAGGCAGACTTACTTTCACATTTATAATATTAATATAGATAGTTATTAATTACATAATTAAAACAACGAACCTTTTATGAACATTGTGTAATATTTGAAGTAAATAATTAGTTTAGGTCGCTTTGAAATTGAACTGAAAATTTAAAGTCGTTTTAACAAGTTTAAACATCATTAGACTTATTATCTTTTTTAACATCAGATAAAATTATTTGTTATATCTTTATAGCATTTATCTAAGCCCAGAGGGATAGATTCGTTTCCCTCTGGACGTACCTTTAGTCAATGCGTAAGCGTTCGTTAATGACCAAGTGCCAAGTAATCCTATTTGATTTACGAGATAGAGAGCCAAGATGATCAAGTGGTTAAAATGATCATTTCAACCTATGATTGGGAGTTCAAATAACACACCTAATAATGCATTATTTGTGTTTATGATTCTCACGTCTTGGTATGAAGATAAATTCAATTTCTTATACTTAGTGGTAGGACTTTGTGCAAGCCCGTCTGGGTACCACCCACTCATCAGTTATTCTACCGCCCAAATAACAGTACTCAGTATTGTTGTGTTCCGGTTTGAAGGGTGAGTGAGCCAGTGTAGCTACAGGCACAAGGGACATAACATCTTACTTCCCAAGGGAAATGGTTTGTGTATGATGGATTTGTATATGATGCCATTTGATACGGGGTCCCTTTAATCACGTACCGCACTGAAGATAATAAAATTCGATCGCATCACATCACATCGAGTCTTAATTATTTAAATCCTACGGGGTCTAATAAGCCCCGTATATGTATTACCATCATTTGCATACGAGGTCTTAAACGCCCCGTACCGCAGGACGAAAAATGATTTTATTAATATAAAACCGTAGTAGGTCGTTATGTCTTGTATTTTTTTTTTTTTGTAAATGGACAAAAGTAACACATTGTTTTGTTTCAGACGACAGAATAATTTCCGAGGGCAGTATGTTGAACATGACTAGGCTTACGCGTCACGACGCCGGCATATACACGTGCGAAGCCGTCAACTCCCAGGGTGCAGCCACCGTCAACATAACAGTGAACGTACATTGTAAGTCGCTTTAAAATTTTACTACGTAACAATGTTATATCGTAACATCGTGCATTGACCTCATAATAAAGTAACAGTATAGTTTTATGTTTTTGAAACTTATATTATAAAATGCTGTTGGTTGTCATGTGTTATGCAAAAAGTAGCCTATAGTATCCTTGAGCTGAGATGGCCCAGTGGTTAGAACGCGTGCATCCTAACCGATGATTGCAGGTTCAAACCCAGGCAAGCACTACTATATATGTGCTTAATTTGTGTTTATAATTCATCTCAAGCTCGGCGGTGAAGAAAAACATCGTGGAGTAACCTGCATGTGTCTAATTTCATCGAAATTCTGCCACATGTGCATTCCCCCAACGCGCATTGGAACAACATGGTGAATATGTTCCAAACCCTCTCCTTAATGGAAGAGGAAACCTTATCTCAGCAGTGGGAAATTTACAGGCTTTACATTACTTTATGTCCTTCCTTGGAGTTCAAGTTTGCTCAAATACCAAATTTCATCAAAATCGGTTCAGCAGTTTGGTCGTCAAAAAGTGACAGATAGAGTTACTTTTATAAAATTAAAATACATAATAATTATAATTAAATTATGTAAATGTAATTTATCGATTATGTTATTACATAAATATTTTTTCGACTCACAGTTTTTATTCCTATCACGTACATATCGTGACTTCGGGTCTATTTAAATAATAAAGAAATTGATATATCATATATACTATATACCGTATAGCACTCAGTCACTCACCTTTAACTAATATATCTTTCTACCAGTGTAAACATTTTTACAATTGTACAATTAGTTGCAAAGATTACTCTATAATTTTTTTTGTTTTAGTCCCGGCGGAAATCAAATCAGTGTCACAAAATGCGTTGTCTAATCCAAACGAGAACGCGGTACTTGCATGCACAGCCTCCGGTAAGTTGATATCTTGTTTTGATTTTAATAAAGATCGTGCTCTGAATTAAATTATCTTAATATTTCAAAATAATACAACGTTCTATTTAACTTTTATCATTGTGCAGTTTTAGTAGACGTTTTGAACTATAAAATTGATCTTAGTATTATATTTAAGAAGCATTTCAAGGCTATGATTTATCAGATAGTATCAGAAAATACTGCTTGACTTTCAATTATTTAATTAAAGAATGCTCTCTGAAAATTAGTTAACGTCACGTATCAATTGATTCTACATATATTAATGGGATCTCTTAAAACGAGATGGCCCAGTGGTTAGAGCGCGTGCGTCTTAACTGATGATTGCGGGTTCAAACCCAGGCAAGCACCACTTAATAAATATTAATTTGTCTTTATAATCTCTCTTGTAAACAATTCTCGAGAAAAAACCTTACAAATAAATTGATTAAAAATTTGTTGAACAGGAAATCCGCTAACATCAGACCATATAAAATGGCAACGTAAAGGATACGACATACCACCAAGATCAGTGACATTCGAGCCCAGGAATCAAACCAGCTACCTCACCATCGAAGGAGCGACGAGAGAAGACGTCGGTAACTTCCAATGTGTCGTCAATAACGGTATCGGTGGTGACACCACCCAGGATGTGATGTTGGTTGTCAAATTTAAACCCGAAATGGATGTCTCACCAAACTTGGCTAAATCTGCGTCCAATACTGGTCACGTTGGAAGATTAACTTGCAAGTAAGTATATATGGCTTCATATAACCACTAAAACTTATTTATATAAAATAATCAGTGTTTCATTACTATATTATCTATGTTGAATCACTTCATCTATTAAAAAAACCAGCATCAAAATCCGTTGCGTAATTTTAAAGATCTAAGCATACAAAGGGACAGACAGCTATCAGCGACTTTGTTTTACACTATTTAAAAAAGCAACAAAATTTAAATTAAATGAAATCAAGAATCTGAAATCAGAAGAAACGGAAAGAATATCACTACTTACTCTTGATTACCAAAATTCACATTAATTCAAAAAAAAAAATCAAAATCAAAATAAACTTTATTCAAGTAGGCTTTTATAAGCACTTTTGAATCGTCATTTTACAATTAAGTGAAGCTACCACCGGTTCGGAAAGTAGATTCTACCGAGAAGAACCGGCAAGAAACTCAGTAGTTACTCTTTTTTAACATTTAAAAAATACAACGTCATGTTAATTAAATACAATTATTTCAATTAATGTATCCTGCTTGGAAGTCAACAGGTATTAACTCCACGCTTTTTTATCATCTACAAAATCTTGTATCGAATAGTATGCTTTTTCTACCAATGTATTTTTAACAAACGATTTGAATTTACTAAACGGCAAAGTTAAAAATTTCTGCGGAATTTTATTATAGAAACGGATACCTTGCCCCAAGAAGGATCTATTGACTTTGCGGAGTCGGAAACTTGGCGTTATAAGTTTATCCTTACTTCTAGTGCATATACAATGATTATCACTGATTTTATCAAAGTGATCAATGTTACTGTGAATATACATGATATTGTTGTAAATATATTGCGACGCAACAGTAAGTATTCCTACTCTGTTAAAAACATCCCGAAGAGAGTCTCTAGCTCCAAGATTATAAATAAACCGAATAGCTCTCTTTTGTAAAATAAAGACAGATTCAATATCTGCAGCGTTACCCCAAAGTAATATGCCATATGACATAATACTGTGAAAATAACCAAAATAAACTAAACGAGCGGTATCAATATCAGTTAGTTGTCTAACTTTTCTAACCGCGTATGTTGCGGAGCTGAGTCTTCCTGTTAGGGATGATAAATGAGAGGTCCACTGAAGTCTGGAATCCAATTCTATTCCTAAAAACACCGTAGTATCAGCTACTTCAAGACGGTCACCATTTAAAGATATATTATAATTTTGCTTGCTAACATTAGGTAGGGTAAAAACTACACATTTTGTTTTTTGAGCATTCAAAACTAAATTATTTACTGTAATTGCTTACAATTTATACATATACTACAAAAAAATTATGAAATTTTAACATAAGCTCTTTTATTAATTGGTTTAATGTAAATCTGGCGGAATTTTATTGTGCAGAGCGAATAGCTTGCTACCGGAAGGACGTATTGACTTCAAAGTCGGAAGCTTTAACGGATCGAAAATATTATCGCGGGTGTTTTTAAAAATGTGAAACTTCCATTTTTAAAATATTGCTGAATCTTAAAAGTGAACGAAATATACTATTACCATTCGATTTTTTTAAATAATAAATTTAATCTGATGAATACTTAATTTTTCATTCAAATGCTTTATAAATAATATGATTATTAGTGATCCTTTTATAAATATATTGTATATATAATATAAATGTCTATATAGCCTTAGCAATAAGGCTGTTAGCTTGCTAGCTTGTAAACACATGTAAACACTTATGCATGCAATATATAAATATGCAATATATAATTAAAACCAAACGATTGCCAGGTCAATGGTATTAATGCAAAGCAGACGAGGAAATAAAGATTATTTACTAGAATTAATACTAAAGCCTCCAAAACCCGCCCAAACATTATGAGTATTCACTTACGTATTACAAAAACATATAATTCGTTTATTAGAACAAATGATTACCACTTTTAATATGTAAAACAGATTATCACTAAATAGACACAACTGACAATTAACATGGATTTTAATTCGCAATAAAATCATATCATAGTGAATTAATCGCGTTATAAGGTTTAAGTAGATGCAATTTTAGCTGAATGCTGTTAATTAGCGCTAATCTAAGCTATAAATAAAACGATATATCTATTTGCGAAAGTCATCTGCGTTGTTTCGATTTCAATGATATTGCCATTGATTTTGAATTCTATTCTACTAGTATAAGGACGATTTTCGAACGTTTTTATTGACAATTCGTTTGAACACAAAAAAAATGTTGGTATCGAATTCAATCATAAATTAATACTTAATTTTTCCTATAGCGGATTCTCTGTATAATTGTCTCGTATTTTCTTATACTTAGTTAAAAACGTATATGTGTTGTATAGTCATCGATTTAAATATCGAACGAAAAAATAGAATGAATAAATTAAAAATGAATTGTTTAAGCAAATAGTTCTGTAGTTTAGTAACAAATGAAATACATATTTATTAGTTTATTTTTAATGTTGAACGAAGTATAAAATTCGGAAGATAGTGAGGAATGATAAATAAAGTCATATTGAAATATTATCTAACTGTCGTTTAATATATAACATAACTCATTTTATATTTTCTGGTAAGATCTCAGTACCATTATATTAGCAGGTGGTGGTAATCACTTACCATTTAAATTACAAGAGAAATAGTGATTTTTCTGTAATTATATATTTTTATAAAGAATTTTGTAAGCTTTAATTTTTTTTTAGATAATTTTCCGATAAATCTTTCCGTTTACCTTTGATTTCAAATAAAAAAAAAACTGGGTACCGAAAAGTAAAAGGAACTACTGAATATGATTTTTAAATATTTTCTAAATAAGTGAAAGCATTTTCAGCTTATTGTAAATTTATGTAAACTTCAAATGTGTAGATTGACCGAACTAATACAAGAATATTTTCCAGGTGCAAAGCAGCCCCGGCGCCAAACTTTACGTGGTCAAAAAACGGCGCGAAACTGCCAGTGAACACTTCGACAAAATATTTCGCTGAATTCCACAAGACCGACCCGATAACTTACACTTCGGTGCTGCTTATAAACGATATTAGTTCATCTGACTACGGCTCTTATGAATGTGGGGCAAGAAATGATTTGGGTTTCAGTACTACGTCTGTTAAGTTGGACATAACAAGCGCTCCCGGTAAGGCTTTCATTTAATTGACCTTTAATTGACTATTCTGACCTTGAAGCTTTTAGTTATATTCACCCCAACTGCAATAGACTAATACTATTCGAGCTTTCTTATATATTAAGCTTATTAAGTTATTTTTTAAATTACATATAGGATAGCTTTATATACATATAAAAGAAAAAGAAAAAATTTTAATTAAATTAAATAAATTAATAAACACAGTTTAGTTGTAATATAAAAAACACAAATAAATTTTATTTTTCGAAATGAAATAACATAATATAACACTCGTAGCAGTCGCGTCTACGTCGTAGGCATCCTGACTCTACGTTATTCTTTTTCTTTGACTTTTCCATTCAGTTTATTTCACATCTTTGTGTGAAAACGTCCCACCACGTTCCCTCTACGTTTTGTTTTTCTTTTATTACAAATAACAAACAATATTTGGTTTGTCTGGAAAACATGGCTACGCTTGAAGTCGCCTATTGTATTATTTAACGACCTCCATAGTCGATGGTGTGTACACCGGTTTTCATGGGTACGCCACTCTGAGGTCCCGGGTTCGATTCCCGGCCGAGTCGATGTAGATTACCATTAGTTTTCTATGTTGTCTTGGGTTTGGGTGTTTGTGGTACCGTCGTTACTTTTGATTTCCATAACACAAGTGCTTCAGCTACTTACATTGGGATCAGAGTAATGTATGTGATGTTGTCTCATATTTATTTATTTATTATTAAAGTAATCCTTAACTTTTAATATTTTATGTATGTGATAAATTAAAAATCATAAGTAATATTTACATAGTGTATGTAATTACAGACTCTACAATAACTGTTATTAAAATAAATATTAAATAACAATGGATTATTAAGTGTTTAATATTTATTAAAAAGCAATGTTATTATAATTATACGAATCATTATAATAATTATTCGATATTTTAATTTATTCGTTTTCATAAATTCATAAAGATTTATGTTTAAATATATTATAATTATATTTATTGCGTAGATTTATTTTTACAATTTAATTATTCTGTTTTCAAAACACTGTATAAAATTAATTAAAGACATTTCGTTCGTATTATTTTGTATGAAAAGTGTTTTTGTACGACAATTAAATTAAGGCTTTCTTTTCAGATCCCATTATTTCTATAACGGTTACGAATGTCACCCACAATTCAGTGACATTATCATGGATCCCAGGATTTGATGGCGGGTTATTCTCTTGGTACAGAATACGGTATCGGTATGTAATTTTATATCTTTCTCTCTCAGCTCTTTTTTTTGAAACATTTTTGAAACCTCGCTTAATTATGTATACTATAATATTTAATTTTCTTATAAAATCAATATTAATACACAAAATATTAAGACAATACAATACAAGTTCAATGAACTTTGATGTAATATTAATTATTTTTTATTTTTAATCGAATATTAAAATGAAAATAACAAAAATCGTATAGAGATATCAACAGAGTTAATTTTTTTTTAAATACGACGACCTCCGTGGTCGAGTGGTGTGTACACCGATTTTCATGGGTACGCCACTGAGGGCCCGGGTTCGATTCCCGGCCGAGTCAATGTAGATTGTCATTAGTTTTCTATGTTGTCTTGAGTCTGGGTGTTTGTGGTACCGTCGTTACTTCTGATGTTCCATAACACAAGTGCTTTAGCTACTTACATTGGGATCAGAGTAATGTATGTGATGTTGTCTCATATATTTATTTATTTATATATATTTTTTTAGTAAAATCAACGAAGATACGTATAGATACGACGATGTGACGCCCAGAAATTCGACGGTGTACACAGTACACGGTTTGGAAAGGCACACCGATTATGTATTTTCTGTGATGGCTCTCAACAAACTTGGACAAAGCAAATACCGACCGGACGACACTAAAGTTACAACCCTAAGTAAGTATACATATTAATAACTTAACTATTTATAGAATTATTCGCCGAAAACAAAGTTTTTTTTAATGTTATATGTATCAAACTGGCCATCTGATCTAATGGTCACCACTGCCCATAGACACTAGTACTATAAGGAATATTAATAGCATAGATCAAGATAGTATGTCTCCTATAGTCACTGTCTCGCTGACGCTTCAAAACACCAATTATCATTATTACGGTATGGTGGTAGAATATATGTATGTTGTGTGGTACCCGGACGAGCAAAGCTACCACCATATATAATAAATATAATGTCAATAGGTGTTCCGAAATGAATTAAAAAAACAAAAAATAAACACGGTTTGAATCAGTAATCATCGGTTAAGATCGTTCTAATCACTAGGCCGTATCAGTGCTCAAAACTAATAAGTCACATATTTAAAAATCATTCGATTTTCAAAAACCATATAATATTGTATAATTCGCGTTATCGTTTAATATCACGATTAAAACAATGTCCGAAACGTAATATACGATATACAAACAATTTGTCATACATTATTGTAAACCGTACACGATATAAAATATTCGCATTCTAGTTAAATTGATTACAAACACGAATAGTGTATAAAGCTTTAACGGTTAATTAATATTAATTAATATTAATAAACCCGAACATAATAGATACACGTTGATTATTAATAAATTATGCAAATAAAATTCAAATTGTTCATATATTCAAATTTATCTCATCGTTCATAAAATATTCATACGAATAAAATTTATGAACGCTCCACTGATACAAATGAATGCTAATGATAGTTACGAAAAACATTCGAATTTCGATGTAGATTTATTTTTAATCGCGAAACGTTGGGCCAACATTTGTCCAAATGTATCGCTGTGATATATAATTGTTGGAGAAATTCATGAGATACGTCGAGTCTTTGTGTTCCAAATTCAAAAGCACAGATAAAAAAAATTAAATATAATTTGAACGTAGTTCGAAGAACTACTAATTTTGAATTAATTAGACTCCATCCTTGTGTTCCAATTTCAAATTTGCGGATATAAAAAAAATACTAATTACAAGCTTCGATAATATCGTATTGCAGCCACAATAGACATCAAGATGAAACTATGTCACAGTAATTTTTTACCAATTCTGTTTTCAATCCCTAACATAATACACAGTACATTAATGCGACAAGAGCCTCAAGTGTATTGCCAGTGATACAATCGAAATTGATACGAATAAAAAGTTATATTCAAAAATATGCCTTATTTCATGCTGCATAGACGTCATTCCATCATCAGTACAGTCGAGTTCAGAGGAATATAACTCATACCATGTACCGGGAGTTTTTATAATAACCGGTACAATTGTTGGCACAGCTCTTATCCTCTTGAATGTACTGCTGGTCGGTTTCTGTCTGCACAGGAGGACGAATAAGCGAATTCGAGGTTTGAATTAAGAATGAATGTGTTCCGTAGACGTGCTTACGTATCTCTATACGCAGAAGTGCAATATTTTACGTAAAAATTCATTTTCATTTATGATTTTATTTCGACGAATGGAATATTTATTCGACGAAAATTATTTACATTTTCGTCTGAGATTGGAATATTGCACTTTTGCTTATTTATTTATTTTTTGTTTTGTTTGTTTGTTATTAATTTCTTATTGTTATTTTTTTTTTGTTTTCGTTTTGTTATAGCTTCGTCGGAAGTGAGTGAGCTAAATGTAGTTTCCACAGAGTTCGTCGAAACAGCGGATGCATCGAAACTAGTTATTGTATTCGTCTCAGTAGTAGTTATCGCTATTCTAGTTTTCGGTAACGCTACGTTTGTTGCATGTTTTATTTTCAAAAGACGATCTAGACGTTTAAAAGGTAATTATTATTTATCTTTATTTTTATTTTATAGACAGCATGACTATTTTATTTTAAATTCTTACTCAAACATTTCATTTCGCTTCGTTCCATTTTTAAATTAAATATTGATTGCATTGTTATAGTGTTGTCTTGTTTCAAATGTCAATTATGTGATGATAGAAATAGTAATACGCTGCAATTATTTCAAAATAAGATTAATTAAAAAAATATATACAAACTTTTTTGATATAACCTCTTTTTTATTTATATAAATGAATATGTTTTGAAAATAGAACAAGCCGGTCAGTCTTCGAAATCAGCCACGATTGAGATGTACGCCCCTTCATCTTACAACGACACGATGACGGGTGAAACACTCAGCTCTGTGTCCGAGAAGTCTGAAACGTACTCCCAAGATGGTGACGACAGGCCCCCTCCCCCCATACCCGAAGTACCTAGCATGCCGAGCAGGCACATGCTTAATCAGGTGAGTTATATAACAGTATTTATATGATACATATAATCTTAAATATTTAGATTATATTTATTAATAAAACAAGAGTTATATACATACAAAGAAATACATTTATTACATGCCCTAATACATCTACAGACGGATGCATACCTAATGGGTGAACAGAGTCTCGTCATACCACCACCCTTGGACTACCCCCCACCCAACTACGCGGTCTATGAGGGTGACCACGCCAGGACATTGCCGCATCCTCATCGACATAAGGACATAAGCGGACATAGCACCTTAGGAAGAAGTGCCGGTAAGCAAAGCCTATATTATAGACTTCGTTCGCGTTTGAATTTAACAAAGAAGTTATTATTGTATTCTAAGTTACTCCTTATTACATCAACTATTTACAAGAGAAAGTAACATGAAAATCGGTCTAACCGTTCCAGAGATTAGCCGGAACAAACAAACACACAGACAAAAATAGTTAAAATATTATTTAGAAATAATAAAATGTTATTTCTGTATATATATGTACATACATACATACATATTATTCTGTGACTAAAATCACCCATCAATCTATATTTAATACTATAAATGTGAAAGTAACTCTGTCTGCCACTCTTTCACGATCAAACCGCTGAATCGAATTTGATGAAATTTGCTATGAAGCAAACTTAATCTACAAGAAAGGACATAAGGTACTTTTTTGCCTAGCACATGACAAATAACACACTAAAACGCGAGAGAAGACACGGTCGAATACTAGTTTCAGCATTTTATTAGTGTGTATATTTGTGTATATAAGTATGTGTTTTCTTTTTTTATGGTAAAGGTTGTGGGATAAGCATATGGGCCACCTGATTATAAGTGGTCATCACCCATAAACAATGACGCTATAAGAAATATTAACTATTCCTTATATCGTCAATGCGCCACCAACCTTAGGAACTAACATGTTATGTCCCTTGTGCCTGTAGTTACACTGGCTCACTCACTCTTCAAACCGGAACACAACATTACTGAGTACTGTTATTCGGCGGTAGGATATCTGATGAGTGGGTGCTACCTACCCAGACGGGCTTGCACAAAGCCCTACCACCAAGAAATTATAAATATGTTATTGATTAAGCAATGTATTGTGAACAGGTAAGCAGAACTATGTGCCTGCACCCAGCCCCATGCCGCCATTGGACGGTTCCTACTACAACATGGCGTCAGACAGATACCTCTCGTATCCACCTCTGATTGGGGAGTACTTGCAACAGGTAAGGCATTTTATTCAAGATTATGCAGACGATAAAAAGCGTGAATTAATACTAGTTGACATCGAGGCAGGATATATACATACATTTACAATTGTAATTAATTAATATGATATAATTTTAAATGTTGATAAATTACCGAGTTTCTTGCCGGTTCTTCTCGGTAGGATCTACTTTCCGAATCGGTGGTAGCTTTTCTTAAAATGACGATTCGAAAGATGAAAAGCCTCATTGAATAAAGTGTATTTTGTTTTTTGTTTTTGGGAAGCAATTTAAGTTCTACCATGATTAGTGCAAAGGGTCACATGATAAATAGATCATGAAATTGTTTAGTAAAGCGCCTATTAAACGTCAAGTCTTTCAAAATAGACAACTTCAAACCTTATTTTATTTAAAAATATTACGTTTATTTTTGAGCTAGTGTTAATAGTAATGGTAAAGTATAATTACTATTAATAAGTGGATTATTATTTCATTGTAATTATTTGTATGTAATCAAATGCTATATTTCATTACGCTGAAAAATTGGAAATCCCACACGTCCTTAAGTAAACGTTTTTTTTAACTCGTTATTTTCTTAGGTAACGTTGTAACATATTATATAATATAATCATTCTGTATGTATGTCACTAAACTCTGAATTTGGCTTGGCTTATTTATCAACGCTGCATACTTGGAATCGTCGCGCGGGTCTTAAAAAGGGGCCCCGCGACATAAAGATTTTTTTAAATCATTCAAGAAATCTATAAATATATATAAAATAACAACAGCACATTCTTAAGATTAACAATAGCATCTCATGACAAAACATTCGACAACCTCCGTGGTCGAGTATTGAGTATACCGGTTTTCATTGGTCATGCCACTCTCGATGTCCCGGGATCGATTCCCGGCCGAGTGAATGTAATAAACGTTCATTTATTTTCTGTTTTAGGTCTGAGTGTTTTTGTTACCGTCGTTACTTCTGATTTTCAATGTGATGTTTTCCGATATTCATATTATATTATTTAAATAGGAATATTAATAATTCCATATAATGGGACATTGCTACTATTATTAATGAATAATAATTGTTAAATAATACACATGCCAAAAAGCTTGCATAACACTGGCATACATCAATACAGATTAATGATAGATAAGTATCTAAGTGATATATTCGTAAGGATGTATAATCTCATTGAGTCGGTAGTTGCGTGTATCATAAATGCATTAAACGTGTAGACACGAGAATAATTGGCACTGTAAAACGATGCCAGTGCCAAGTTGCCAATGTCAATTATACTTGGTACATACGTTCAGATGATATTTCATCGAATTTTGTTACCGTGTATGAATATTATTTAAATATAATATTATTAACGAATTAAATTAAATATGAATTATTATAAGGAGGTCAAAATGTCATGCCAAAGGTAAAATATCATGTATTTAGGTAAATATAAGTTTTTATGGAACCGAGACGGCGGAGTGGTTAGAGTGCGTACATCTTAACCATTGACTGCGGGTTCCAAAACAAAAAAAAAGTATTTATTGAGGAAATCTGCACGTGTCTAATTTCAAAGAAATTCACCACATATGCAAGCACCAACCCGCGTTGGAGCAGCGTAGTGGAATATGCGCTTAACCTTCTCAAAAGAGAGGAGACTTTAGCCCAGCAATGGGATAATTAAAGCTGATACTAAAAGTTTATATAGTTAATAATAATTTACCTACAGAGTATGCTCTAAGCTTTATTTATTTCAATTAATCTAACACTTTCAAATCGTTCATCAATAAATACAAAATCGAACCCAAAACAACTGCTGTGCCCCCAAACAATCAGTTGTTCGCTTACCTATTGAAAAAAAAAATAAAAAACAAGGACCTCTTTTCTGAAGCTAGTTAATAAAACAATACAGTTACTGGTCATCCAATCAACCACAGTGCAAAATGCCTTAAAAGTATGACTCGTGTAAGAAATGAAAATGTGAAAAACCTCGCTTGATACTGTTTGCTTACAACGGAAAACTGAAAAATACGAAAAATACGAAAAATCGAAATTTAAATTTACAAGATAAGATAATCTTTATTAGTCACGTGACAAGTCTAAACTATTATATAATTTTTTTTATCAATATTCGAAGCAAATTATAAGCTACTTAAAAACATATCACATGCCCTCAAAACTCGAAAATCAATCTCAAATTACTTTATTCACTATAGAAGCATTACACTTACCTATTGATGGTCAAATGAAACAGTACCACCGGTTCGGAAAAGAAAACACCCTGACCTGAGAAGAACCGGCGAAAGAAACTAAGCGGGTCTTGTTTAGTCTATTTTATTATATATACAATTGAATATGAAAAGAAATAGCCAGGATAGTTAATTAATTATTAATTAAAACGCTAATTAAAACTAATACGTTAATTTTCTACCAATAGCAAGCAGGTCGCACTCCCACACCACCTCAGCAGTACTCATCAGGAATACCGAAACCACATCTTATAAATGGAGCGCAGACATCCCCTCCACATATGGCTAGCCCTCCCCACAATATGGGCTTAGACGGTAAGATAATATTCACAACTAATTAAAAAAAAAGTATCCGTAATCGTATTTCACTGTACCAGTTTTCTATAATCGTAATTTTTTTTATTTACACATATATATATATATATATAAATATATATATAATAATATTAAAGTAATATCTTAATTACAATTCAAAATGTATGTTAGATGCCTTCAGCCCAACACATCATTGTACCACCAAAAAGCAATACTAAATATCGCTGTATTCCAGTTTTAAGGGTGAATGAACTAATAACAGGCACAAGGGACTAACTAAGTTCCCATCATTGGTAAGATTGATGGTAACAATATAAGAGATAGTAAACATTTCTTACATTACCATTGACTATGGGTATCACCCCTTATTAAACTTATGATCACATCTACATATGCCATTAATGAGTCGAGTTGGCCCAGTGGTTAGAACACGTGCATCTTAATCGATGATTTTGGGTTCAAACCCAGCCAAGCACCACTATATATATATATATATATTATTAAGCACATATATATATATATATATATATATATATATATATATATATATATATGTGCTTAATTTGTGTTTATAATTCATCTCGGCGGTTAAGGAAAACATCGTGAGGAAACCTACATGTGCATTCCACCAACTTTGGAACAACGTGGTGGAATATGTTCCAAAACCTCTCCTTAATGGGAGAGGAGGCCATTAGCCCAGCAGTGGGAAATTTACAGGCTGTTACTTTACTTTTACATATGCCACAGTAAATTTTAGAAAAACATACATAGTTAAGGTAAAAGCATTACCCCCATTAACTTCGTCGCGAGTCGGTAAAAATCTTGTAAAGCGAACGCAAGGTGAAGCTATTATCGAATCAATCAAGAGTCGAGCTCCAACAACGTAATGTATATAAGCTTTTAACGGCAAAGCGTTTATTCAAACATAAACATATTTACCCTTTTATAAAAATGTAGTTGTATTTATTCTAGATGGCTATACACCAGGTCTAGACAGATCAACGGGCGGTACACTTAGACGGCAGAGATTCGACAAAATGGCGGTCCCCCCACCCGACGTCACAGTACTCCACCAGGGGAATTGCACGCAGGTATATTCCTATTTCTCTTATTTTATCTTAATCTAATCTCATTGGATCCTTATTACAAAGAGGATTTCCCTTTGTACGTTAGCAAACAAACAAATAAATTGCGAATTATAATTCAATACTGGTCAGCGCCAGTGTATCCTTTGAAGTTGTATTTTTATATAATTTTAATATTATTTTCACTGAGAAATAATTTAAAATGGTTTAATAGGATTTTGTAAACAACTTCTATTTTATAATATAAGTTAGAGCTATCATGTTACGTGTAGCAATTATCTGTTGTAATTGTTTTAAAAGTGTTTTATATAACAAGTACAAAACAGTATCTCCTGATCCCAAAAATATGTCAAATGTTGACAAAACTTGGCCATCAACTTGAGACCGACCCAAACGCCCGGGATTTTTGACTCTGTAACATAGCAATGTATGTAACATATTTTGGCAATACTTAATGTAATGTTGACTTCCTAAATAAAATAAGAATAGACAGATTTTCGAAACGAAAATATAATTAATTTGTTAACGAGCACACTTACGTGATCCTTTGAAAGATTAATGTTAAATAAAAAAAAGCTATCATCAAACCGAAATGTACGTTCTACCAATATGTGTCAAGAGACTATATTAATTAAATTACTATTACTAATCTAATCGGAGTCGAGATGTCCCAGTGGTTAGAGCGCGTTCATCTTAACTGATGATTGCGGATTCAAACCCAGGCAAGCACCGCTGTATATTCGTGTGCTTAATTTGTGTTTATAATTCATCTCGTGCGCGGCGGTGAAGGGAAACATCGTGAGGAAACCTGCATGTGACTAATTTCAACGAAATTCTGCCACATGTGAATCAAGCATCATTGGAGCAGCGTGGTGGAACCTTCTCCTTAAAAGATAGAGGAGGCCTTAGCATCGCAGTGGGAAATTTACAAATTGTTGTAAAATACTAACCATTAAAAATATACTGAAACAATATTTTTGTTGCAGCACCTACCTATGAATCAAACACCATCGGTGAAACAGCCACAGTCCATCTTAAAAGATCCATCGAGACACAAGTACGGCAACCAGTATGGAAGCCCGATATCTTCAAGCACTCCTCAGAACAGTAATTCGAGTCAGATTCTGACAGTGCAGAACCTAACATCAGACGTGCCTCAGTACGGCACAATCAAGAAGGACAACAAAAAACAAAACGTAACAATAGATGAATCGTACAATAAGAGAAACGAAACTCATGTAGTCTAAATTAATTGACGAAAGTGAAGTGAAGTGTTCGAATGAAAAAGTGACAGCAACTGTTTGTGTTTAACAGTGCAAGTGAAGTTACGAAACGGTGAGTGAACTAAATCTATTGTAAATAGATGGACTAGTGAAAAATAAAATTAATTAGATAGTTTTAAAATTTCATTGATTGTGATAACAATGATTGAACTGTTCGTGACGGATGTGTCGATGATTTTTAGATAGCATCAAGATTAATTAAGATTTATAGCCGGTATTGTCAACGTAAAATAAAAGGCTATGTCTGGTTGTAATCGTTTGACTGACTTATCAATATTACAATCGTATGTTTCTTTATTTGTAATTAGGTGAAACGTCCAAAAGACAAACGTTACATAATGTAACGATATGAATGTAATATTAAGTAATCTATATAAATACTTGTAATTTCCTCTAAATAATTTGCCAATTAAAAATTTTAACGATTCCCTACGAAGGATCTCTTTTTTGGTTAAGTTTTTTAATGATATACTTAAAAGTTAATATTGTTACATAAAGAAATTTGATTATCTTTTAAATAAAAAAAAATTATGGGCAAAATTTTAAATTTACCCGATTGATGTTCGAATAGCATTCGATGTAATTTATCGAAATTGCAAAAACGTCTTAAATGTAATAAATGTTGTTTTGTTTTAAGACGTTTTTGTTTAACGAAAAACATTTTTGTACTTTATAAAATAATGATGACGAAATTGTCATCTAATATGTAATATCGAATGTGTTTTTTTTATCGAAATAATCATTTAAATCAATAAAATTATTAGTTTGATGTAACGAGTTATCGTTGCATTTCATTGAATGTAAATAAAAAAAAATAATACTCAAACGCGAACTGACAATAATAATAAGTTTTTATTAATTAATTTTAACCCCCTGCTTACATTAATTGTAAATAAATCATTAAAATAAAAAATAGCGTTTCTACTACAAAATTTAATCGGCGTTAATACAGATACCAAAGTTTTACTAATTTTATTTTTAAGTTATTAAGCAACTTTTTTTATTTTATTTTATTTTATTTTTCAAGTCGATTTTGTAACAATCTGTTTGTAATTAATGAATTCACGCGACTGATTTGTCTTAAAAATTAAAAAAAAAAATGTTTATGAACATTTTTCAAAATTTTCAAAATCCATCCATTGAAAAATACGATTATATTTACTGATGGATGATATTTACTGTTACATTTCGAATTTAAATAAAAGAAAATCTAATATATATTCTTTTGTTTTATTTTATTTCCTTTCCTTTATATTATTTTATCAAAAACTCCAATTATTATAAACATATCATTAACTTCATTTATTGTCATTATAAATGAACATCATTTTCATTTAAGGCATTCATTTTAATGAATAACGAAGTGCCAAAGTAGTTATTTTAAATGAATTAATTTATTTGATATTTATTTTATTGCTTTATTAATGTTAAATAGAATAATATTGTAGCTATGTTGTACGTCCTTCTACATTTAAAATAAATTTAGTAATGTATTCAAACCGTGCCTTATAATTTTACGCCATTTTGAGAGTAAAATATCACATAAGGATATTGCCAAAATCTAATCTTAAATAAAAAAAAAAACGAACTTTTAGGTATAAATCGTATAGATATTATCATTAATTTTAAAGCTTAAAAACATTTTTCAAAAAATTTCGAAATATTTTTAAATTGATTTGCCAAATATAAAATAATTTATTATAAAAATAAATGTAATTATAAATTTCATTCTCATCGACTGAAGCTCAAGTTAGGTTTGATGTTACATATAAAATATATGTAAATATATAAATTATGCGTTTAATTTTTTTTTCTAACCAGTGTTAACATTTATTATAACAATTTTATAACATACAAGTTTTGTTGCTGAGAGTATCCATTGTTATATGTAACGTTAGCATATTTGTTTAATAAATCACGAGCTTGTCATATAGTCTTAAGAACTCGAGTTCAAACATATTGTCAATATTTCTAAAATAATTAAAACAAGTCAATGTTAAAAACATTTTTGAAAGTTAAGTGTCATTTGAATATAATGCAATCGTTGTATCGTAATTCATTTGATTTTTGAATTAAATGAACATACTTTCATTTCATTTTTGTAAATTAAATGAAAATATGTTCATTTAATGCGTTATAAATATTTGGCAATGTTATTAATCGTTAATAAAATTGCGTGCTCAATAATTTATTAAATATTCATTATAGTTTATCCGTTAATGATTTTATCAACGTTATATTCAATTATTTTTAATAAATTAAATTGTAAAAATGTCATCATTAAAATTATTTTTAAAATCGATTCGAAATTTAAATATTGAAGTAAACAATGTTGATAAAATCATTACTACCATTTCTCGTTCATTGTAGAATAACTCCTCTTTATAATGTTATAAGGTTGTAAATTGTTCGATAATTCCAATGTGACTTTGATATTACGTACGTAATGCTCATGATGTGTAATCAGCGTAAATTGAATTAAAACATATATGTTAAATATGTTTTTTATTCCAAAACAACCCCAAAACTGAAAAGCATACTTTTTAATTATTTTATAAAATTTAGACTGGAAAGTTATTTGAAGTTATTTGAAGACGGCTCGCCGTCTTCAAATAACTTATAGCTGTCAGATTTTTGAAAAATATTAACTCTTAAAGTTTTAAAAATGAAAAGTTATTACCTTGTACTATACTATACCTGTCACTATAATCACACTGGTTTACTCAACACTCAAACCAGATAACAAGAATACTAAATATTGCTTAGTGGTAAGATAGAAACATGTATCCTATAATACTTAACTATATACAAGATTTGAATAAAACGTGAATAAAAAAAAGAAGTAGAATGTTGTTTCTCAATGTGACATCACCCTGACCAATTTATGACATTAAAGAATAAGTCTTTTTAATCAATTGCGTAACTGCGCAAAACATATTTTATGCACAAGTATACGCAATGCGCAAACACAGGTAGAGTCTATCACTCTTAAAATCCGAAGGGATAGCAAACCCAACACGACCGGAAAGACTTTAAGAGCTTCCAATACATATACTATATGTTATATGTGTATACGCGCAAAAATATAAAAGATTTTTCTAGGAATCGCGGCTTATATTCTGTTAATACTAGGCAAACTTAAACTTATACATTATGTAGTAGATTACACAATAACTCTTTCACGAATTGTATACTGGTTTACAACGGGATCCCAGAAAATGCTTTAAAATATTTAATTTAAAAATTTAAAAGAATCGTTAATAAATCTCTTTTTTGATAAAAGAAATATAAAACCATCGATTTTTTAAATGATACACACTAACCATCGCTGAAGGCTGTTTTAAATTACAATACAATATTATATTGTTAAATATTACATACTATATTAATAGTTCTTAAATATTACAATATTATATTGTGAAACCCGGTAACTCTTAAAATTGAAATTAAAAAAAGCGCTGAGTTTCTATGCGCCAGCTTTCTATGCGGCTTAATTTCGAACCAGTAGTAGATTTTTGACAATCACTAAGCTTTTTAAAAAAAAATGATTCAAAAGTAATCAGAAGTCATCACTTTGTAACCTTACTTTACTCAAGTATATTATTTATCAGATTTGAATTAATTTTATCTTATAACAGTTGGTTATATCATTTATAGAATTTATTTAACAGAAAGGAAAGGCAAAAACAGAACAGATATTAATGATAACAAGATGTCTTAACTATGCCTGTTCATTGCTACGAAGTCCTACGTGTCGTAGACATGTAGAATGTCACGTAGATACTCGTAGAATGTTGCGTAATACTCGAATCGCCTTTAAAGGTAAGACATAATACTAATTTCTATTTTTAAAGCTAAAATATACCTTATCGAGGTTTTTGATTATAGAAAGGTCGACGAAGGCATTGTTTAACAGACACAATAAGGTAGATCCATTGTCCCATCGAAGTTGGAGTTTCTTCCGGAGTTTCGACTAAATCTATTAAAAGGAGATAAAGATTCAGTCGAATTTAAGACTAATTCCTTATATCAGCTACAACAACAACCTATCAATTTCCCACTGCTGGGCTCATACCTCTCCTTTTGAGGAGAAGGTTCGAAACATATTCCACCATGCTATTCCAATGCGGGTTGGTAGAATACACACGTGGCAGATATTTTTGAAAATTATACACATGAAGGTTTCCTCACGAGGTTTTCCTTCACTACCGAGCACGAGATGAATTATTAACACAAATTAAACAAATGAATAATCAGTGGTTGCCTGGGTTTGAACCCGAAATCGTCAGTTAAGATGCACGCAGCCAAAACTAATGCAATATCAATAAATATGAAAATGTTCTAAAGTTTAACACGAAAACAGCACGAAAGGCATTAATATTCTCGTCTAAAATCTGGAGTTATACCTAAATATGCTAAATACAGGTCTAACGTCAAATGCAGATACCCATAAGGTTACGTGTCGATCCAATTTGTAAACGTTCAGCGGGAAATCGTTCTTATTAAATATATAAAGTAAAGAAATATATAGTATATGAGACAACATCACATACATTACTCTGATCCCAATGTAAGTAGCTGAAGCACTTGTGTTATGGAAATCAGAAGTAACGATGGCACCACAAACACCCAGACCCAAGACAACATAGAAAACTAATGATAATCTACATCGACTCGGCCGGGAATCGAAGCCAGGACCTCAGAGTGGTGTACCCATGACAACCGGTGTACACACCACTCGACCATGGAGGTCGTCATTGCTACAGTATGCTATGCTAAAGCTTTCCTCCATTTGGGAAGAAGGTTTGATCTTATACAATCGTGTACCTGGGTTGTAGATTTTCATTCGGAATGTGGAGGTTTCTTCAGGCCCTCCCCTTCTGGGCACGATATCCCCAACCTAACAAAAACCTGTAAAAGAACTTTTTGGTGAATTGGTAAAGATTAATAATATTATTCTAATAGATGAAGGAGAAATGTAAATTATCTAGGTTGTTAGTGTATTTTTTTTTATAATCTTTGAGTAAATTGTGATTTCACACCCGAATAAAAGGGCTATCCCCACCTCTCTTGAAGGCCGACGTATCCGGTGAATTTAAAAAAGTGATCATTTCTTTCCACGGACTCTACATAAAAAAAATCATCTAAATCGGTTCAGCCATAACAGACAATTATATTCAGATTTACAATATTAGTATGGATTAATCAAATCTAAAAATTTTAATTGTAATAAAAATAGAAATATTTTTCCATTATGAAAATTTAATCAGGACTTTCTAAGAAATTTACTAGCGAGTTCAAACAAGAATCGAAACAATTACTTAGTAAAATATTATAGTCTTATAACTTGCGCCACAGACAGACGCGTGAGGGAGTTCATATTGATATGTTAATAGCAGCTAGCGACGTTAGGTTTATACGGAACCGCTGTAACCTAGGATCAGATCTAAGCTAGTTTAGATCGGTATTGGACTACACTAGTGCTTCGTCGAGACTTGATCGGATACGAGGCGTAAACTTATATAAAGTATATATATTTAATTTATCGAGAATCTTCTTATATATATGGCATTGCATTCAAAAGAGACAAGTAGAATATCAAATAGATCACGTGTTTCTAGATCTCGTACATCACCAAAACACAACCAAATTTGGAAATTAAAAGGAAATATTCTTTATTCGAGTTCATAAACATATTAAATATCTCGAATGCGTAGGTATCTTTGAAATTATAAATAAACATTTCAAAAAATTGTTACTTTCAAAAATTAAAATAAAACAAACGTTTATTCACTTTTCCTTTAAATTCCTGATAAATATTGAACAGGGAGAGAGGCCTATTCTTATTTTTTCGTAACATTGGGAGGAAGGGTTCAAAACCTAGTGAAAATAGTCTCCTAGGCCCCTTACATTTAAATTTATTAACACGCCAAGTTGAAAGCACAAACATGACAGATCGCTAATCAAATTTGAACGTATCGACAAGGTTCTGCTCTCCGTTTTGGATGTACGGCTGATAGATGCGTCCCGGGGGGAGGAACTTTTGTATGTTTGTTTTCGGAGTTACGAATAAGGTTGAAATTATTACAACCACGAACGGATGTATCAATCGATCATCCGAATACGTTGGAACATTGTACAGTTGTTGTTTGGATGTGAGGTCTGTGTATGTCATAGTTAGGTGGAAAATGACAATTTTATTCTTGCTGGTAAAATGCATTACGCGTTTCCCCCGCGTGAAGTGGGGGGGGGGGGGTATGTGTGGCTCGGCGGTGCCCAGGACGCCGAGTTCGCCCCAGCACACCGAAATACTTACGAACAAACCAGCGGTACCCTCTCCGGCTTCTCCTTTATGTGGAAAATAACCAAATAAATCCCAGGTGATAAATGGCCAATGCATATTTATTATTTGTTTATTTAATAAATAATTATTTTAATACCTGCACTTACATATATTTTAAATGTATATAAAAAAATTGTACCTTTTCATTTATTAAAAGGGCATCTGATTATACGAGTATTGTCAGATTTTCTCGGAAGAATCTATGTACATTCGGAAACGGCTTTACATTTAAATTAAGAATATTTTGATTACGGTTTTGATTTACATAATTCATGTTATAGGAATCATTGCTTACTAGTATTAAACAAGACAAATCGTTCCTACCGTAAGATATTCCGGGTAAGATATTCGTCCATTTGACTAGAAACGTAATACAGTCCTATTTATCGTTGAAAAAAATAACCTCTGTGATTGCGTTGCTTCGCTTTAGCTAATATTAAATAGCAAGCTAAGTTAGAAGAACAAACAAATGCAAGTAGGTTAGATAAATAGTCTCGAAAAACTAGAACAATATTAATTACAATTTCATATTTTATGTGTGAGTGTGCTAATTTAATATATTATTTAATACAATTAGAAACAGCTATTGAACTAGAATTTAAAAATATATATATTTATGAGTCTACAATACTGGTTTTAATGAAACTCAGATAAAAAATGATCATCTCAAATTCTCAATAAGACTTTTAGTTTTCGAGAAACTTGTGGGCAAACAAACACCTACGAAATTAAGCACATGTGCTTGGATCATCATACTCAGATATAATTCTTTTTTTTTATATCATAGGTGGCAAACGAGCAGGAAGCTCACATGATGGAAAGTGACTACCACCGACCATGGACATCTACAGCACCAGGGGCTTGCAGGTGTGTTGCCGCCCTTTGAGGAAGGAGTACGCTCAATTCTAACAACGTTACATACATACCTGCCGAACTGATGACCTCCTTTTTTAGACGTCGGTTAAGAATTATTTAAAGTTTTCCAATGTTTTTTATCGACATAGACCTCAACTCGATGCATATCATGAGAACCTGGGTGCAAGCGTAAGTCAAATCAATAAAAGTCATTGTCTATTTGTCGATTTTTTTTTTGTAGAACATAAGTATACGATTTGGAAAGCCTTACATCTAGTGGGATAAAACTTTGTTACTAAGATGTTATCCTTATACCTGTAACATTAACTTACTCATCTTTTAAAATAGAACACAATAATAATAAGTATTGTTGTCTGAAGTTGTGTTGTCTGATTTTTTTTATGAGATAGGTGGCAAATGGGTGAGTGGCTCACCTGATGGAAAGTGACTACCACCGCCCCTGGACATCGGTAACACCAGGGAGTTTGCAGGTGCTTTGCCGGCTTTTAAGGCCTTTATGGTGGGTCAAAACCCTCAAAGTAAAGCTAGAATTAATTAAGCTTTTTACACCACTATGCCAAGGGCAAGTGATTCGACAGCAAATGGGAAAAAGTAATAAGTGTAAAAAGTAATAAGAATCATACATATATATCATATGAGTTGCATAAATATCATTACATTCCAAAATAGATTATAGAGTTTCAATTTACAATTATGAATATAGCATGCGTATATGTAATTACGCTGTGAAAAAACATGCAACGTACGAACAGATGTGAAATAAATTTATATATGTGGTTTTCTGTATTGCAGTAAATACACTGAGTTCAGTTAATACTCTTTATGCGATGCAATTAAATTTTATATGAATTTAATCGTCTGGAAGCGGACATTATATTAATAGCTATATTTGGCGCGTAACCTCATAGCCGTTCATTGGTACAATTTTTCCTAGCGCCACTAAGATAGCTGATATGACAAATAGACTTTCTTCTTCGATATAATTATTTAGAATTTCTTTCGTATATTCCTCTGTAAGCGAAATTATCCAATGATTAAAACAGATGATTTTTGCGAGAAGATTGTGGTTTCTAAGTAGTCCATCATTGACAATCTATTTCAAGATAGTTGGGTATGGAAAATATCGTAAAGATTCTTGCTTGAGTCTGTCACATATATCCACCAATTTATATAGGTCTCAGAAGTTTCTCTTCAAAACGAGAGGACCTGCTTTAGAGCAGATGTAGAACGTGTAGAGACAGTTTCTATGCTCCACATTTTATTTGGAATATTCCCATTCCAGATCCCATGAATCAGTCAGAAAAGAGCACCACAGAATTGGTATGTGCTTAATCTGTGCTTATATTTCATTTCGTGTTCAGCGGATCGTGGGGATATAGGCATGTATCTAATGTCACAATTTTTTTTTACCTGTGTATTAAAACATACGTTGCATCAGCTTGGCAAAATTAGCTCCAAGCTGGCACCTCCAAGGAATCGTCTTTCCCATCAGTGATACACAAAATGCTGTTACTTTTCTATTCCAATGACACATTAACTACGTTTCATCAGGGATACAATTTTAAGTACTAGAACTGCCTTAAACGCTTAGCATGATAACGGCACAAATATTCGATTCTAAGTCAAAATCATTGTCCCAATCGTTAAAATGGACCTTGGATAGATAGTCCCAAAATATTGTTGCTACTGGAGGAAATGCTGGTTCATATTCGTGCACGCGCACGTGAATAGGGATTTTTTTTATGGAATAGGTTGGCGGACGAGCGTATAGGCCACCTGATGATAAGTGGTCACAATCACCAATAGACAATGACGCTGTAAGAAATATTAACTATTCCTGACAACGTCAATGCGCCACCAACCTTGGGAACTAAAATGCTATGTCCTTTGTGCCTGTAGTTACACTGGCTTACTCACCCTTCAAACCGGAACACAACAATACTGAGTACTGTTGTTTGGCGGTAGAATAACTGATAAGTGGGTGGTACCTATCGAGAAGGGCTTGCACAAAGTAAGAGCAAAATCACTGAGGATTGTGTTTCAACAAATACAATTAGCGTTCTCGCAAACGTTACACGCGTTCGTGAATTGATATTACCTTTTAATTTTGATTTATAAACACTTAATTGCACCGTTTTGTAATCCGAACATAAGCTAGGATTGTGATATAAAACGCACATGGAGCGTGCTGAGCATTATATTGAAGACACAGAAGACTTTTATGAATACGCCAAATAATAATAATTGTATTCGCTTTCAATTTTGTTTTGTATTCGCTTCTTCCTTCACTCCATCCCGAGTGATCCATCCTTCTTTTGTTTTAAACTAAGGTGATCTCTTGTTTAAATTGAAAAGAGAAACCTATTGAAAGAAACATATATATAAAAAATAAAAAAATAAAAAAGCCTTTTATTTCTTGCACAGTGCTGCTTTTAGTACAATTTTGGAAAAAAAAAAGAAAGATTATGACTATTAAGAAAAGAAAGTTAATACTTATTTAATAATATTAGGAAAAATATAGTTAATTATTACTAATTTTTTATAATGTTTAGTTTTTTTTTTTTATAGCAAGAACCCTCCTCAGGTGAAGGTGAAGGCCTCCTCTAAAGAAGTCCATTTCTCTCGGTCTTGTGCTATTTGCGGCCAGCAGGGGCCAGCAATTTTTATGATATCATCTTCCCATCTCAGACAAGGTCTGCCTCTGAGGCGCTTGCCCTGTGGGCCCTTCCATTTGGTTACCCTGTCGGTCCATCTCTCGTCCGCTAGTCTCGCAACATGCCCTGCCCACTTCCACTTTAGCTTTTTTGCAAAGCATAAAGCATCTTTGGCTTTGGTGATTTGCCTGATTTTTGAGTGGCGAATTTTTTGGAGCTTTTTAATATTCAACATGCTTCGTTCTATTCCGCGTTGGCAGCTAATTATTTTGTTTTTTACGGTCGTACTGTATTTCCAAGTTTGGCACGCGTATGTAAGGCAAGGTAAGAGGCATGAATTCCAGGCTTTTGTTTTTAAATTTATTGGCATGTTACTTTTAAATATTTCTCTTAAGGACCAGTATTTGTTCCAAGTGTTTTGTGTTCTTCGTGCAACCTCTTGTTCATTTTGTTTACTGTCAAAGCCAATTTGTTTCCCAAGGTAGATGTAGTTATCTGTATATTTCAAAGTGTCATTGTCTACTGATACTTTTATATTTGTGCCGTTAGTCATGACCATTGTTTTGGAAAGATTAATTTCCAGACCTACCTCTTTGCTGGCTGCGTTTAGTGAATTGAGCATGGTTTGTAATTGTACGTGAGATTCTGAGAGAAGTACTAAGTCATCAGCGAAGCGTAGATGGTTCAAATATTTGCCTTTTATCTTGAGTCCTATTTTGTCCCAGTTAAGTTTGCTTATTATTGACTCTAGAATCGATATAAATAAGTTTGGGGAGAGTGGGTCTCCTTGTTTCACCCCTCTTTTGATGGGAAACGCAGGGCCAGTATCGTCTAGTTTTATTTTTGCTGTGCTTCTCTTGTACGTATTTTTAATAACTTCTATGTATTCGGGTTCAACGCCTTGAGCTTGGAGAGCGGCCCAGATACTGGAGTGCGACACGGTGTCGAAAGCTTTTTTATAATCTACGAAGGCGATGTAGAGCACTCTTTGCATTTCCTTGTACTTTTCTATTAGTAATTCTAGTGTGTGTATGTGGTCAATGGTTGAAAATCTCTTGCGGAAGCCTGCTTGCTCTATTGGTTGTTTTGATTCTAGTGTGACGCTTATTCTTTTATTTATGATGGAAGAAAACAGTTTGTAGATACATGAGAGTAAACTTATAGGTCTGTAATTAGTAATATCCCTCGGATCTCCTTTTTTGTAGATAAGAATAATGTCTGATTCTAGCCATTGCGACGGTATTTCAGCAGTTACTAAGATTTGGTTAAATAAATATGTTAAGGGTGAAGACAGTATCGCACTTGCTGCTTTAATGGATTCATTGGAAATTCCGTCGGGTCCGGTGCTTTTGTCTGTCTTTAGTCTTTTTATCTCTTGTAAGATTTCATTTTCTGATATTTGTATTATGTTTCCGCTCTCTTTGCTGTACGTAGGCTTAGCATAGCTATGGTTTTTGTCATTGGCGCTATAAAGAGTCTTGTAGAAAGTTGTGGCTACCCCTACAATTTCCTTGCGATTATTCACTGTCACGTCCCCTCGGTTTAAACCATCTATCCAATGCTTGTATGTTTTTAATTCTTTAAGAGCCTTTTTGGAACTTCCCGCTTTTTTTAAATGTTTTTCAAAAGTCATCGATCTGTATGTTTTATAGTCATGTTTTATGTATTTACTTATCAGTTTGTATAGTGCTGATAGTTCGTTTTTTTCAGCTCGAGTTTTTGACCTAGTATGTTGAAGCTCCTGTCTTCTCCTGATGAGTGTCAGCGTACGTTCAGTTAGGACTCTATGGGTATCTCTTGAAATTATTTTAGGCGATCGTGCATCACGTAAACTTTGAATTATGGCATATTCTAGTTTGTTATAGTAGTCTTGAACTGATGTCTTTCCTTGGCATATAATTATAGCTTGTAGATGAGACAGTAGGCTTTGTTTATAGTTTGATATTTCTGTGTCTGTTTTCAATGACGAGTGTTCCTTGTTTTTATATGCTGTTCGTTTCTTCTTTTGTTTTTTTATTAACAGGGTTGCTCTGATTGGTCTGTGATCCGACGGGTAACTAATGTTTAGGACTTCTATATTTTGGCATGCGTTTGGTGTATTTGTTAATATGTAGTCTATTTCGTTTTTGTGTTCTCCATTTGGAGAGCGCCAGGTCCATCTTTGGTTGGGCTTTTTGGGAAAGAAAGTGTTTAGAATAGATAATTTGTGTTCGAGAGTGAATTCAATGAGCCTTTGGCCTCTGCTGTTCCTTACGCCATAACCGTATCGTTTGGTTATTAGACGTTCGTCTCTTCCAGGTTGTCCTATTTTGGCGTTGAAATCCCCTAATATGAAATAATATTTATAAGCTTGAGTTATAGCTTTGTTGACATTTGAGTAGAAAGAGTCAATCTCATCCTCGTTTGCTGCCTCAGTCGGTGCGTATACTTGTATAAGTGACATGAATACTCCTTGAATATCTAAGTTTAGTAATGCGACTCTATCATTTATGCCAACGAAGCTTTCAATCCATTCTCTGCGAGTTTTGTTTATTATAAAACCGACTCCATTTCTGCCTGGTATTAGTCCAGTGTAGCATATAATGAAATTTTCATGTTCTTCTATTTTAGTGCCTTGTCGTCTTATTTCGCACAGACCAATTATGTCGTATTTAATTTCTTGTATTGCTTCGCTCAGTTCTATTAATCGTTCATGAGTGGATAAAGTTCTTACGTTGTAGGTTAATATATAATACTTGTCATTTTTTTTATGTGTATGATTTTGTATTTCTTGAGTTAATGTCGCTTCGTGTGTTTTCGATATTCTTTGAGATTTCTTCTTTAGAGGGTTTTGGTCTTGATCTTCCACGGTGACCAACCGGGTTGGAAGATAAGGTTTAGTTTTTGTAGTTGATTGTTGCATATTTTCTGTTTCTGATTCCGAGGAGGGCGGTGATTGTTAGTAGTTGTTGCTTGTACTGCATTGAGCGCTAGGTATGTTGTTTGTGTTTTTACTGACAAGGAAGTTAAGTAAGCCTGGTTTCACTGTTCCTTCCGACAAACTAGACGTTCTTTTTATTTGGGTGTGGTGTCTGTTTTTCTTTCTAGCCTGTACATTTGTAACTTCGTTGGTATATGTTTCGGGAGATGGTGTCAAAATTCTTTTATTGTTATCTTTGGGTTTGGTTTTAGGTAGTATTACAAGTTTGTCATATTTGATCTTTACTATATTGCCTTTTTCTCGCTCGGTTATAGCCTGCTCTTGTAGCACTTTTCTCTTCTCTAATATTTGCTTGGGATAGTCTTCCATTAGATAGTATGTAGTTTTACTTAGTGCCTCTTTTCTCTGTTTGAATATTTTAATTTTCGTGCCAAGTGTAGTGAATGTAGCGATTATTGGTCTAGATTTTTCCCCTTTTTTGCCGATTCTCTTCACTTCCTGTATATCCCTATGGATTAGATCTAGAGAGAAATATTTATTAACAAAATCTATTATAATATTTTCCAGCATTTGGTATGAATTTTCGGTTTCTTCGATACCGAAGAAGACTATGTTGTTCTTTCTTGCCTGTTTTTCCATGAAGTAAATTCTTTTTTCTTGGTTTTCTAACTTTTGTTTGAGGTCTTCATACTTTTCATCCCAAATTTTAAATTTCTCTTCTAATATGCTATTTATATTTTGTGTTACGGTTTCTGTTACTTTTTCGCCGCTTTGTAGGATGGTGTTCTTTTGTGAGTCGAGTTCGTTCTGGATTTTACGTAATGCAATCATTATATCTTCCATGACTATTAAGTTACTGGTTTTGTTGGTTTGTTTTGAAACTTCTAGCGCCCTCTGGTGGAATGCGCAGAACTAGCCCCCCTTAACACTTTTCGATCACTGACGGTTCAATACATTACTTGACGACGTAATTAGTTGGTTGTTTAAATAGATGGCGTTCGTTTGTAATTATAGTATAGTTTTATTTTATTTATTTAATTTTTTTTTTTTTTTTTTTATTATTAATTGCCCAGCAATATATCGTATTTCTCTCTTATCTGTAGTAGAGAATTGAGTATTTAAAAATAAATATGATACTTCTGTGGATTCGGTCGGAATCGATCTCGGTTCTGTTGGTTATTCACAGTTCTTACATACCTTTACACCAAACGAGCTTTAACATGAGTAATGAAATTTTTCATCAGTATCCGCTCGGTCTTAGTGACTTTGAGGGTAGATTCAATGAGGATGTTTTTTGACCACCTTCAAACTTTTTAATTTTTACTCTTATTTTTACTATTATAATAATAATTTGTTTGATTAGATTTATTATTAACTTAACTCTCACTAGTGTTTATTGTTTTAATTTTTTTTTTTTTTTTTTTTATAGTTCACCAATTATAACGATTTTTATGTTTTACTATTGTCAATTTTTATAATGTTTGTCGACACATATATAATCACTCCTTTTTTTCACTTTGTCTGAATATTCACTTTGGATAACGTTTCTGCATACGATTCATTTGTAGATATGTCTTTTACACAAAATAACAACCACTATTTCGCACATATATAATTTTAAAAGTTTATTTTTTACGGATCGAGTACTGTAAACTTTGCGTGCAGCGCCCTATATATATATATATATATATATATATATATATATATATATATATATATATATATATATATTAAAGATTATTATATAGATATCTTATTACAGATTAAAAAAGTAGCAATGGGATTTAATTTTTAAAACCTAACAATTTTTATTATCCGTGTGTCCGTCCAGTTCTGAACAACACGGTCCAATTCAGTTAACGTCAATGAAAGTTTATTTCGTGAAGCTAAATATAAAGCGTGTAAAAATACCTGTGGATGTACAATCAATACTGCTTGCTTGGTGAAAATCATTAATTGACGAGTTGATTTCATTACTTCAGATTCGTATTATTTTTCAAACGATTACGTTTAGAAGGGATGGCAATGATGCCCTTTGAATCGCGATTTGGACCCTATTGGAATGCTTTCTCTATTTACTATATAACAGACATAATAATATGGAAATGAAATGATGACGCCAAAATTGTTACTAAAATACTGTGAAAAAAAAAACGTTTACTGGCTTACGCTAAGAAAGAAAGAAAGAAGAAAAAAAGAAAGAACACTTTTATTTGGGACCGTACAAAAATTATAAATATATATATATATATATATATATATATATATATTTAAGTTGTTTTTTTTCTTATATATATATATATATATATATATATATATATATATATATATATGTATATTTTTCTCATATATATTTTTCATATATATTTTTCTTATATATATATATATATATATATATATATATATATATATATATATATATAAGAAAAAAAACAACTTAAATTACTTTTAACATTTACACGAAAAAACATAAAAAAAAATTAACAATAAAAAAATGAATTGATACAAAAAAGGGTTAAAAGAAACAAAATAAAATACTATATTACAATAAACATATACGACGTGTCCCAAATAGGTACCATTCAGCAATCAATAGGCTAACACCCTCACATACAAATCGTAGCACAACAATATTGTGAGTTGTATTGTTTAACGGTAGAATATCTGATGAGGGTGGTACCTACCCAGACGGGCTTGTTTGCTGCACTTACCACTTACCATTAGGTATCCCTTTAGCGAAAGCTAATAAATTTTCAAATTGAAAATATTGCACGCCAAATTAAAATCGGTGACCACGATTGAGTATGACGTGATCAACCGACGTGGTCATTATTATAACGAAGCATAAAAAGTTACAAAAACAAACACTTCAATTGAGAAAATGATAAAGCCATAGGACCCCAATTGACTAGACTATCTATCGAATACCTATAACTGTTCAGTTTTATCTTCCAAGGTCATAAAAATACAAACTCATCGGCTGTGTTAAGGTACTCGATAAAGTCTTGCAATTTATTAATTTTAACAAACGATCATGACCCCAGTCAATAACCCCAAAAATCTTAAGACCCCTAAAAGGTTACGCTTATCGCGATTGGTACGCTTCGAAGACCTCTATCGAACCCTTCATATTATTCCGTATAAAGAACTTGTAGAGAAATCCGGGCTAAGCTACGATACAGACAGACGAACAATAATACGTGTTATATTTACACCAATATAATAAATTGGTAACATTTGTTACTTTATGGTAATCTTGAAAAGTAATGAACGATTTAAAAACAAATACACTGGTGAAAAGCCACATAAATCCTGAGTGGTTTGGGATATAAATAAGTAATGCTCGCGGTTTTGCTCGCAGGAATCTTGATTATATAACAGAATCTTTTAAATTGATTTAAGATAAAGAAATTTTAAATTCAACTTAATAATATATAATTTACTTGGTGGTAGGGCTTTGTGCAAGCCCATCTCGGTAGGTACCACCCACTCACCAGTCATTCTACCGCCAAATAACAGTACACAGTATTGTTGTGTTCCGGTTTGAAGGGTGAGTGAGCCAGTGTAACTACAGGCACAAGAGACACAACATCTCGTTCCCAAGGTTGGTGGCACATTGACGATATAAGGAATAGTTAATATTTACAGCCTCATTGTCTACGGGTGATGGTGACCACTTACCATCAGGTGACCTATACGCTCGTCCGCCAACCTATATTATAAAAAAAATATATAAAAAAAGCTTGTCGTCTGCGATATATGTATATTCAAAAATATAAACATGGATGTATATTATTTATGTCGTGTACGCATTCCGATAACTCTCGTCAGACCGAGTTAAATTTTTCTACAGTTGTTTTATAAATAAAACAAATTTCGTAGATACCTTTATTGTATCTATAAATAAATCTCACAATACCTGTTTCTGAATAATATAAAAGACAAAAAATAAACAACTGTTGAAAAAATACTACCTAAGTGAGATTTCACTCATTTTATTTAATTTTGATTTATCATTACTATCTGGTCGATAAGCAGTTTATAATTAATTTAGTGTAAAATTAGTTAGGAGTTAGTTATTGTTCACACGTTAAAAGGCTGAGATGGCCCAGTGGTTAGAACGCGTGCATTTGTGGCACGTGCGATTTCGGGTTCAAACCCAGACAAGCACCACTATATATATATGTGCTTAATTTGTGTTTATAATTAATCTCTTGCTCGGCGGTGAAGGAAAACATCGTGAGGAAACCTACATGTGTCTAATTTAATGGAAATTCAGCCACATGTGCATTTCACTAACCCGCATTGGAACAGCGTGGTGGAATATATTCCAAACCCTCTCCTTAATGGAAGAGGAGGCCTTAGCCCAGTAGTGGGAAATTTACAAGGCCGTTACTTTACTTTACTTTAAGTCATTATTTATAATTAAATGGAGAGTTATCTAATCAGTAGTATAAAACAAAGTCCCTATATCCGTATGTATGCTTAAATCTTTAAAACTACGCAACGGATTTTGATGCTGTTTTTTTTAATAGATAGAGTGATTCGAAAGGAAGGTATTTGTATACAATACATGGACAATATAGTAAAGAAACACTGATAAATTTAGAATTTACTAATGTGTCTTACATAAATAAAGTCTATAGTGTATTTCGTATCAGCATTACACCCGTGCAAAGCCGGAGCGTGTCGCTAGTATTAATATAAACAAATGATGAGCGCTTAGACTATAAACCCTAGGAGTCATCGAAGACAAATTGCTGATCAACAGCAGCACTCAATAATCGTCAAGTGTAGGTATTTTCGACACGAAAAAAAAAATCTCGAATTATTTTTTTTTTTGCAATATTTTTGTTTTGCTAACCCTCCAATGTTTCGACAGAGATGGGCTTCGTTGAAATATCATGAAATTGCGCGTCCATATTGGATATTGCTGTTCTACAATCTGATTTTATTGCTTCAAAATAACAATAAATATTTGATTACGATGAATGGCTATTTTTAAACCATTTAAAATGCAAGCAACGTAACTCACTTCTTAAATACTGTAACTTTATTTATAATGTTGTTGTAATAATATAAATAGTAAACATATGTTAATTTCTTCTCTCCCTTTGAGAAGATTGGGAGGATATTACACCACGCTGTTCCAATGTTAATTGGTGGATTCACAAGTGGCAGGATTTCGTTGAAATTATACACTTGAAGATTTCCTCACAATATTTCCACCCTAAACTCGAGATGAATTATAAACACATATTAAGCACATGAAAGCACAGTGGTGCTTGACTGCGTTTGAACCTTCAATCATCAATTACGATGTACGCGTTCTAACCACTGAACCATCTCGGCTCTATTGTAAGTGACATTATATAAATAAATGTCGTAATATTTTAAAATAAGAAGTCATATAACTTCTTTTAGTTTTTATCATTAAGGTTTGACCGTTTGACAAACGATAAGTAATTAAAAAATTAAATATTACAGCTTAATATACACATTAAAATTTTACCTCGTATTCTTAGAAGCCGTTACCTTTACGTAATTGTTGCAAGATCCCGGCAACTTGATCTGACTTTCATGTGCTTAATCACTATATAATATAAAACAAAGTAGATTCCCGCTGTTTATCTGTCTTGTGTATGCTTAAAACTACACTATCTTTAATATTATGCAACGCATTTTGATGCATTTTAATAAATATAATATTCTAGATGATAAAAAACTATTAATAATACTTGGAATTAATACCTGTTGACTTCCAGGCAGGATACATTACATACATGTATAATTGTATTTAACTAATATGATTATATTTTTAAAATGTTGAAAAATAGTAACTACTGAGTTTTTTGCCGGTTCTTCTCGGTAGACTCTACTTCCCGAACCGGTGGCAGCTTCACTTAATTGTTAAATGATGATTCAAAAGTGCTTGTAAAAGCCCACTTGACTAAAGTTTATTTTGATTTTGATTTTTATACATGCGCAAAATAGAGAAACACTCATAATTTTAGAGGTTTATAATGTAATTTCTTTAATAAACACAATTTTTTTGCGATTACAATGCAAACGCTAACTGAACTCTACTAGATAGATCAATGGGTAGGTATGTCAGTACATATGCATCTTTTAGGGGTGATCCAAAATAACCATATTTTATACAATAATTTTTATGATTACTTATTTACAAAGTGATTTTATGCAATACAGCATTTATCCTTATGCAATAAAGTAGCTCAAACACATTGTGCATTAACATAGATCAATAAATACTATCCAGCATCATTATCATCCTCCTGCCCTTATCCCAATTTTATTTGGGGCCAGCATGTCTTCTCCTTCCATACTTCTCTGTCAAACGTCATCTCACAAGTAACATTCAGTCTAACCATATCGTCTTTCACACAATCCATCCATCGTTTCCTCGGTCGTCCTCTACCTCTGTATCCATCCACATCCATTCTCAAGGCCTTCATCACAATATGTTCGTCATTCCTCCGCATTACATACCCATACCATCATAGCCGCCTTCCACATAACTTCTCGGCTATCGGTGCCACTTTCAAACTTCCTCTTATGTACTCATTTCTGGCCTGCATTGACTGAAAATATTGAAATGTTATAAAGATATTCCGTAGTACATTTAGTATCAGCATTGAATCAGTGCAACGCCGGGGTAGGTCGCTATTTTGTTTTTAAATAAAGCATATTATGCTTGCTGGTGAAATCCGAAACACGATAATAATATATAAACACATATTTTATATATATCGATCCATTATTTTAACATTATTTCGAATTAATGGGCTAAGTCCTCCTCTTCCATTAAGGAGAGGGTTTGGAAAAAACACCTCGCTGTTCCAATGCAGGTTGGTGGATATCACATGTGGCAGAATTTCGATGAAATTAGACACACGTAGATTTCATCACGATGTTTTCCTTCACCTCCGAGCACGAGATGAATGATATACACAAATTAAGCACATATATACAGTGGTGCTTGCCTGGGATACCGAAATCATCGGTTAAGATGAACGCGTTCTAACCACTGGGTCATCTAAGCTCTAGAACATACTTAAAATAATTGTTTCAATTTTCTTTCGATTGGAATTAACATATCTGCCTTATCGTTTTTTTCTTTTTCTAATTGTGAATTCATGTATTCTTACGTGATGTGTACACAAATATTAGGGTGTAACTAATCTATGAACTTTGTAATTTATTATTTAGATATTTATCAGTTATTACCTGTCTTGTGTGCCATATGTAATAAATAAATAAATAAATAGTCTAGACCAAGAAGCCAATTATAGAGATACACGTGTCAGGTACAATCAAAGTCTGAATTAATATTGACGAAATTCAACGTTAAGTTATAGTTAAGTTAAACACAATACCAGTGTAACAGTTAACTCAAACGTCTTCGAAGTTTGAGGAGCAGCGAATAAGTATACATTTTAAAATTTAAATTGTTAAAATATGCTAAAGTTTTACTCTCAACTATATTTAAGGGGGAGGTCAGATGAGTTCTTATAAAAAGACGATACAAATAATTATAAAATAATTGTAATCATATAATGACGTCATTGATTATTAATACAATACAAGTTTTGAATTAGCAATAAAATATTTTCAACCAGCGACGCTCCCCGGCTTCGCACGGGTGCAATCAAAATCAAAATAAACTTTATTCAATTATTCTTTTACAAGCACTTTTGAATCATCATTTAGCAATTAAGTGAAGCTACCACCGGTTCGGAAAGTAAATTCTACTGAGAAGAACCGGCAAGAATTCAGTAGTTATACTTTTTCAACATTTAAAAAACACAAAGTCATGTTAGTTATGACAATTATTTAAATTAATATATCCTGCTTGGAAGTCAACAGGTATTAACTGTTGATACTAAATATTTATACAGAATGTATTTTAAAGTTCACAACATTTTTGTCATTGGACAATGAAAACCGCATTACATCATACATACATCATCAGTCCGTACCCGTCCACTGCTGGACATAGACCTCTCCAAGTGCACGCCACTGTGGTCTATCTCCGGTTACTCGCATCCAGCTCCTGCCTGCCGCCTTGCGTATATCGTCACTCCACCGTGCCTGAGGACGTCCTACACTACGTTTGCCGAGACGCGGTCTCCACTCTAGAACGCGTTTTCCCCAACGGTTGTCGGTTCTGCGATAAATATGACCAGCCCACTGCCACTTCAGCTTACTAATCCGATAAGCTATGTCAATGACTTTGGTTCTGTGACGGATCACCTCATTTCTGATGCGATCTCTCAGAGAAACCGCATTGCAATATATAATTTTGATCTATTGCGTAGTGTTCAGACAGCGTTTGCGCATAACAGCGCAAAAAAATGCTATTTGCGACGTCACTTTAGTTACAACTAAAATGATCATTGTTACTCTATTATATCGTGCATGTATTATATTTGGTTGGGGAAAAAGTCTTTTCGCATATAGTATGTATGAACTTGTAATAAAATCTCTTTGGCTATACCATTTGTATCTGGCTGGTTTTGGTATCATTAAAAAGTTTTAATTTTAAAGAAGGCACTTCCAAATTCAAATTAGGAATTTGTGTGATTTTCATTTGTTTTTGTTGTTGTTAAAATGAGTGAATCTAAAGAAGAAATTCGATACATTTTAAAATTTTACTATAAAAAAGGCAAAAATGCAACTCAAGCCGCGAAAAAAATTTGTGATGTTTATGGACCTAATGCGTTTATGGACCTCATTTGTGATTCTTTATTACGACGTAATGAAACCATTTTTGAAGAAGCTGATAACTGGTGATGAAAAGTGGATCACATACGACAAGAACGTGCGAAAAAGATCGTGGTCAAAAGCCGGTCAAGCTTCACAGACTGTGGCAAAACCCGGATTAACTCGCAACAAGGTAATGCTGTGTGTATGGTGGGATTGGAAGGGCATCATTCATTATGAGCTGTTACCGCCCGGCAGGACCATCGATTCAGAACTGTATTGCGAACAATTGATGAGATTGAAGCAAGAAATTGAGAGAAAGCGGCCAGAATTGATCAACAGAAGGGGTGTGGTTTTTCACCATGACAACGCTAGACCTCACACATCTTTAGCTACTCAACAAATATTACGAGAGTTTGGCTGGGAGGTATTAATGCATCCGCCGTATAGTCCTGGCCTTGCACCTTCAGATTTTCATCTGTTTCGGTCTCTGCAGATTTCCTTAGGCAGTGTCAGGTTAACATCACGAGAGGACTGCCAAAACCACTTGTCGCAGTTTTTCGATCAGAAGCCCCAAAATTTTTACAGCAATGGGATCATGTCACTACCAACAAGATGGCAAAAAGTTATGGAACAAAATCGCACCTACATACTTTAATCAAATGTAAATAAACTACAAAAAAAACTTTTTGAATTTTCATATAAAATACGAAGAAACTTTTCTCTTCTTATATAATAAAATTGGAGTGTCTGTTTGTAATATTATAATAGCACTTTTTTACTCAATGCATATGTATGTATACCAAAATATCATTTTTTTACTATTTTTGTCTGTCTGTCTGTTTGTTCCGGCTAATCTCTTGAATGGCTGGGCCGATTTTGACGGGACTTTCACTGGCAGATAACTGCTATAATAAGGAGTAACTTAGGCTACATAATGTTGTCTTAAATTTTCGCGATTACACATTGAAATAAAACTAGCTATAACGGATTTGAATCGCGTATATTAATTATTTTTAACATCCCGACGTTTCGAGCACTTTACAGCGTTCGTGGTCACGGGTAGACTTTAAACGGAATGTTAGCTAGTTTTATTTCAACTTAGGCTACAATTTTTTTTTTTTGTTAAATTCAAACGCGTTCAAGGTTACACAGCTACATACTACAGCTGCTGTGTAGCTGTAGTATGTAGCTGTATATAGTTATTCATATAAACCTACCTCTTGTATCAATCTATCTATTGAAAAAAAGATACATAGAAACGGACCGCGGTAAGTGAATTTATTTTATACTATGAAGCAATAATAATTATAACGATATAACTTTCACATTTTACAAATTTTTCTCCATAATCAATATCGATTATCGATCATTTTCATCTTCCAGTTATATAGCGGTTTATTTTTATCGAAAAGTGTATATTTCTATCAAAATATCGTGTGCACCAGGCTTTATATATGTCGAGTCGAAAACTGCGGCGAAAATCTTATACAAGTTAAAACTATGAATTTGTAATTTCGCTTAAGTAAATCCCCGGACAGCGTTCGTCTTTTGAACCATGTCATACTCGCCTTGAAACTGTAATACTGTTAAGATACGTTACTATGAATTCTAGATATTTTTGGTGCTATTTTTCAGTATTATATTCAAGACGGTTCGTTATGCCCGAGAATTACGTTCAAAGCGTCCTAATTTGATGTGATAACTTATACAGACGATAAAAAAAACATTACATTAATACTCGTGAGGGCAAGATATATAACATACATATATCATTATATGTTGAATGTTGAAAAAGAGTAACTACTGAGTTTCTTGCTGGTTCTTCTCGGTGGAACTTACTTTACGAAAAAGTGCTAGCTTCACTTAATATTGTTTTTGAATATTGAATGACGATTCAAAAGTGCTTGTATAATCTTACTTGAATAAAGTATATTTTATATTTTGATTTTTTTTATTTTGATCTTGTTAGGGTAAACGTTTCGTTACGTAACGCGTTATGGCTTCAGACTGCCTAGCTTGCCCGTTTTCATACATCCTTATGTGCAAACAAAACTTTAATAAAAACATTCAATAATTGTAACTTGGTAGAGCCGATATGGCCCAGTGGTTAGAAAGCGTACTTCTTAACCGATAATTGCGGGTTCAACCTCAGGAAAGCAACACAAGTTCCATGTGCTTAATTTGTGTTTAGGTATTTGTGCATGTATCTAATTTCAACGCAATTCTGCCACATGTGAATCCGCTAATCCACATTGGTGCGTAGTGGACTATGGTGCGAACGTTCTCCTCCAAAAGAGACTCGGTTTTAGCCCATTAGTAGGAAATTTACAGGCTGTTACTACGTTATGTTTTTTTTTTTTTTTTAAATATAAGACAACATCACATACATTACTGTGTGATCCCAATGTAAGTAGCTGTAGCACTTGTTAAGTATGCTATTCTCTATATTTCAAACTAGTAGTCGCTTGCGGATTCTCTCGCATTTAGGTGTGCTGATTGTCATGTGTCAGGCAAAAAAAGTAGCCTATGTCAAGTTGGAGTTCAAGTATGCTTCATAACAAATTTCATCAAATTCAGTTCAGCGGCTTGGTCATGAAATAGCGACAGACATACAATAACGATTAATCACGCATAACGTTACTGTTTATGCAAATATCTACAACGTTAACTATTTCGAGTTTTACCGGACACAAGTGTCGACAAAGCATTGTACTCATTAACAGCTGAATATATGTAATAACTAACTGTTACGCGCTCGAGTGGGCTTCATTTAAAATGTAAAATGTGCGCTTGAAACAAAAAATAAATGTAATGTACATGATTTGGAATTAACATCTATTCTTTTTGAAAAATACTAAAGTAATAATTATGTTAGCACCATATAACGTTGATATCCTTACTGTTACAGGAATAAGGATCGAGAGATTATTCAACCACGATGTTTTTATTAAGATAGTGGATTAATATGTGGCAGATTTTCATACGAACTTGCATGTTTCGGAATAGGGTTAGGTTCGAAATATAAATGAAACAAAAGAAAATTTTAAAGTATTTTATCCAACCAAAAGACCATCGTAGTTTCAACTGGAAGGAATTTTTTTCTACAATGATATTATTGTTGTTGAAGCCTCACATTTTGTGTAAATATTAATAAAATAATAAATAAGTTTAAAATAAAATATAATATAAAATAAGGTAAAATGTATGCAATAAAATAGTATGTCACTAAAACATGTCACGATTCATCCTGAATCTGTCAACTGAATGTTCATATATGTCATAGGCGGTAAGCAACGGCAGCTTATTTCTGAATCGCGCAAGCGTTGTGTTCGCGGGAAGGCATATAAGGGTCGCCCTGTTTACATACAGGGGCTTTTTCTTTCAAGTATGAATAAAGTCGGTTCACCTTGCAACGGTTGTTTTACTCAGTGTAATCCCGTAGTTTAGGTGGCTTTTATTGGATGCGTGTCGAACAATTGTCATAAAAGTAAGATTTGACTGACCGTTTTTGATTTTATAACCTTATAATCGATTGATATACTTATAGATCATTCTGGATCATATTACGAATCACAATGTACAATATTATCTAGTCAGTAGTCACAACAGAATCTCTAATCTACATTGATTGACGAATCGACATCATATGAAAAGCATATTTAATCGCTACAAGCACTACGCTAATTTAAAGCACGCTCACTGTATGTACAATAATAAATAAATAAATAAATAAATATGAGACAACATCACATACATTACTCTGATCTCAATGTAAGTAGCTGAAGCACTTGTGTTATGGAAATCAGAAGTAACGACGGTACCACAAACACCCAGACCCAAGACAACATAGAAAACTAATGGTAATCTACATCGACTCGGCCGGGAATCGAACCCGCAATTAACGCGTTAATCACACATATGATTAATATGTTGTCAACTGCATATGTACAACTGTATATTTTCGTTTTTGGCATCCTCTGATCTTTCTACAGAATGTAACTCAGTATTACTAGAAAACAATTCACTTGATTTTAAAAAATAAAACCTTCGTACATTTAAAGCAAAGAATATTTCACAACATAAATTTCAACGAAATTAAAAGCAAACAAAACGTCGAAGCGTGTTGATAAATTAAAAAAAATTGCACGGATACCTACATCAATCAAAATAGAATCAATTTGAGATTTAAAAAAAAAAAGTTGTTTGACCAATCGCTTTGTGTCTTGATTAAAAATGTTTAAAATCTGATTTTCATAATTTTCAGGTAAGGAACTGTGTGTACTTGCCGATCTTCAAAGTTGTACCTCATGGTTCTGGTTCAGAAAAGCCACTTTTCAATCAAAATCAAATTTAAAATCAAAATAAACTTCATTCAAATTGGCTTTTACAAGCACTTTTGAATTGACATTTAACAATTAAGTGAAGCTACCACCTGTTCTTAATATTATCTACATTCTATATTAATATTATAAATGTGAAGGTTTTGCATGCTAATAAGATATGCATTCTAATAAGAAAAATTATTAATAAATCTGTACACTCTAAATTGTCATTTATGAAACAAGTCAGTACGCGTAGCACTCGTCGACTTAGCTTACTAGTTCTCCCAAAGACTAGGACAAAATTTGCAAAGAAGGATATCTCATCTGAGGGAGCACAACTTTACAACAAATTACCGTCTACTATAAGAAATGCAAGCTCAATTAACGAATTTAAATCTCAGCTTTCAAAACATATTTTAGAAAATAATTGTTATACTAACGATGTAACACACTTGTAATTATATCTTAATATCGTTAATTGAGTTCCAAATAATGTGGCGACTATTTTTTAACAAAATAAATTATATGTATGAATTCTCATGTAAGTGACTATGTCTTTTTTGAGAATAAATTCTTTAAACCTAAGTAAACTGTTCTTGTTTGCCAGTATGGAGTGAGTGAGCCAGTGTTACTACAGACACAAAAGACATAGAATCATAGTTTCCAAGGCTGGTGACATATAGGCGATATAAGGAATGGTTATATTTCTTATAGCACTAATCTCTGTGGGCGGTGGTGATCACCTGCCTTTAGGTTACCATTTGTTCGCCCGCCTACCTATATCATAAAAATATAAAGAAATAAAAAAGGAACAACCATCCAATTGACGGTATCTTCCTAAAATCTTTCTACATTAATATTATAAATGTGAAAGTAACTCTGTGTGTCGATCTTTCACGACTAAGCCGCTGAACCGAATTTAATGAAATTTAGTATGAAAAAAACTCGAACTCCAAGAAAGAACATAGGTTTTAACCTAACACATGACAATCAACACTCTGAAACGCGAACGAAGCCGCGGGCGTCTACTAGTAATAAAAATATACCCGATAGCTATTTTAACCGAAGCTCATTACAAGGAATTGGTGTTTGAAGTACATTTGACAAGTAAAAATGACTTTCACGAGATATTTGGTACCGTGAAAATTGTATGGTGGGTTACAATTTAGAATTTGATCTGAGCTCATATAATTTTGGGTCTTGACAATGCATGCTGGATCTATCTAACGTCCAATTATTGAGTTTTTGTCAGTTTTCACTCATCTGTTATTCTACCGCCAAATAACAGTACTCAGTATTGTTGTGTTCCGGTCTGAAGGGTGAGTGAGCCAGTGTAACTACAGGCACAAGGGACATAACATCTTAGTTCCCAAGGTTGGTGGCATATTGACGATCTAATGAATATTTAATATTTCTAACTTACCATCAGGTGGCCCATATGCTCGTCCGCCAAACTATACCACAAAAAAATTAAAAAATCTATGCATATTCTTGACATTCATAATGGTATTCTTCCCTGAATCGATTCCTTACATACTATAATATAATGTAAATTTCTTGAAGAATCTAATCCATTAGGATATCATTAAAGCCATACCAGTTTTTCACCAACAATCTACATTAAATATTTTAGCACCTATATTAAGTAATACAAAAACTCCCTCCAGTAGCATGGGGCTTACTCGTTTTTGTCTAGAAAATGGGATTAACTATTTAATTGGGAAATTAATACATAAAAGCTTTCTTGCCACTCATGATTTGTACAGGTGTCTTAAACTCACATTGCAAATTATTGCAAATGCAGACTTCTAAATGTGTCTAAAAATATATATCCCAACAAATAAGTTTATTTAATATTTTCTCGTAAAAATACCAAGTTCTTATCGAAGTCATTATTAACTTAGCAAAAGTGAAGCAGTCGGAAAACCGAAATCGAGTTGCGGTCGCTCCGGTCGCAACAATCTAAATTACGCCGCCATTTTGTTGTAAAGAAGCATCTGGATAAAACCGGTACTAACTGGATAGCGCCCGTGAAACGTAGTCAAGGAGTTAATTAGATCGGACGAATGCGAAAAGTTTTACTGAGTGAAGAATAATGCGAGTTTTTTGAAGAAGGTATTATAGTATGCGATATAAACTCAAACTCAATTTCCCTTATCAATATGGAAGCATTACACTTATTTATTAATAGTCAAATACCTGAGAGGAACCAGCGAAAGATACTCTTGGACTTTTTTGACAATTTTATTATTTACACCTATTGAAATAGAAAAGAGGCGATAGTTTCATTGCCAAGATCTGCTATCAATCATAAACTCATTAATTGTATTACTACACCTTTAGCACACAAGCGTTTCTTTAATATATTTTTAAATTTGGCTTACCGTACTTTCTAAGGCTTGGGAGAACACACTTTGCACTCCCAGATTTTGAACTGCTATTGAGGATATTTTAACAGAAAACTTTTATTAACTCAACCTGGAGTTTGAAGCCTTCAAGCATATATATGTATATGTATCTTAGATCTAATCATTAGACCAACGCCTCGAAATCGAAATCAAATATACTTTATTCTAGTAGGCATTTTACAAGAATTTTCGAATTGTCATTTAACCAGCTAACAGGTTGGGAGAGTAGATTCTACCGAGAAGATCCAGCAAGAAACTCAGTAGTCACTCTTTTCCAACATTTAAAAATACAGTCATGTTAGTTGATTACAATTATATATGTATGTAATATGTCCTGCCTGGAAGTCAACAAGTATTAGAATAGATCCTTGTAGTATGTTTGAAACTGATTTTAATTAATTAATAATTATTATGCTAAATATTTCCGAAGTATATTTAGTAATATCAAATGACATATAAGCTCTTACACTACATTACGCAGTTCGGTTATAAATCAGAACACTTTTCCTCCCCTAATATATTCACAATTGAACGCCAATAAATTCGCAGCAAATTAACAACCAACGCTATACCCGAGGTTTATGTAGCTTTAAGAATATAACATAGAATAATAAAACTTAAAACCGAACTGAATCAACTATATAATTTATTTAAAGTTACAGCTAGTAAATGTACCAATGCTGGACCTTTTTTATAGTATAGGTTGACGGACGAGCATATGGGCCACCTGATGGTAAGTGGTCACCATCGCCCATAGACAATGACGCTGTAAGAAATATTAACTATTCCTTACATCGTCAATGTGCCACCAACCTTGGGAACTAAGATGTTATGTTCCTTGTGCCTGTAATTGCACTGGCTCAATCACCCTTCAGACCGGAACACAACAATAATGAGAACTGTTATTTGGCGGTAGAATAACTGATCAGTGGGTGGTATCTACCCAGACGGGCTTGCACAAAGCCCTAATCTCTATATTTGTTAAGAACACTTGGAGTTTTTTTCCGCCACGCTGCTCCAGGATGGGTCATTTGTTGTACATGTAGCATTGCATCCAAGATATGCAGGTTTCCTCACAATGTTTCTCTTCAACGGTGAGCTATAACAACACAAATAAAATACGTGCTGATGTCCTTTTTCCCAAACCACGTGTTCTTTCTTTCATTCTGGCTTAAGCTGTCAATGATTTATTTTACTGGTGGCTTTGTGCAAGCACGTCTGGGTAAGTACCACACACTCATCTGTTATTCTACCGCCGAACAACAGTACTTAGTATTGTTGCTTTCCGGTTTGAAGGGTAAGTGATCTAGTGTAACTACAGGCACAAGGGACATAACATCTTAGGTCCCAATGTTAATGACATTGGCGATTAAATATAACAGCGTCATTGTCTATGGTGTGACTACTTACCATGGTGGTCCATATGCTCCGGCAATCTAAACCATAAAAAAAGAAAAGACAATAAATTATTCCATTATTAGTAGTTTTCCTCCACTAAAACTTTATACGCCTAGTGATGCTTATAAAGCTCTATTTCGGTGTTAAATGTGTCTGAACCACTATGACGACGTCAAAGGAAAGTAACAGTTTCAAGGCATAATTATATTTACAACATCTTGACGGCAAATTCGACACAGCAGGAGGCAGCGTCATGTAAAAAATGGTAACTTAATCCATGTTGCTTCTGAAGTCTCAATAGAATACCTAGTAAATGTTTGTTTCGAGTCGGAGTTTGAACCTCACCTACAGCCAAGATCACCCTTACCGTGCGGCTGAAAGTCCCTCAGCAGGCTATGGTTGGCGTTTCCCTTAAGGAACAAATCCGGATCGAGTTGATCCGACAAATAAAAAAGATGGTCGACATAGATCAGCTGGAGTGGCAGTAGGGGCTCATCCGTTGAAGAACCAAAAGCTGTTAGTACAAGAAGATCCTAGAGTGGAGACAGCGAATCAGCAAGCGTAGTGTATACGGCCCTTGTGGGGCAGTGGAGCGATGATATACGAAAGGTAGGAAGTGGATGAGAAGGGCCAAAGACTAGCCTCATTGATGTGCCTTGCGGGAAGGAATGATGATGAATTCACTATCAACTCCTTTCAATAAAATCCAAAAGAATTCAGAAGTATAACACCTCGCCTCATTGCCTCTACTGGTGACAGGAGGGCTGGTTCGTTTTTTGCCCAGAGGATCGGAATTGCGATTCAACGGGGAAATGCTGCTAGCATTCTTGCTACCATTCCACGCGGTCAAGATTTATACAGTAACTAGTTTTAGTTCATATTTGTATATATATATTTAAGCATTTAATGTTGTTAATTCTTATGTTAATAAATTTTTTTTTTGATACTAGCAATTATAGTCAATCCAAAGAATTCAAATATATTAATATATGGAGAAACCATATACGATCCAATGGCTGACTCACACTTACAGTTATGAATAAATATACATACATTGAAATATATAACATTCAAATGGCAATTTAAACAAGGAAATGCTATGAAGAAAAGTCGTCATTAAACATTCGAACAATACAACAAACTTGTGTCCGCATTTAAATAATATTTAAATTATGTATATTATGTTTAAAACTAAATTTCAGCGGAACGAGTTAAACGGACAGACAGTTGAAAGTCATTTATTAACTGTCAGAAATCGCAAACATTTACGAAAACTAATTCCTCTACTAAATATTGGTTCGTTTACTTTGTAAAGTTTTGGAAGGGGTTTTAAATATTACTATTATTTTTTTGATTTATTAACACGCTAAATTAATTGTGCTGCGGCTTTTGCTCATGAAAATTAGCTTCACATCTATGCATATAATGAAATCAGAGTGATTTTTGTAATATCAAAGTAACCGATACAACGATTACAAATGCATGCCAAAATATATTTTTTTTACAAATTTTGCCAGGCATTTTGTTCCGACTAAACTCTGGAACGGAATCGGTTTTGTCGGCACTTTCACTGAAATATAGCTGAGAGCCGAGATGGTCCAGTGGATAGAACGCGTGCATCTTAATCGATGATTTCGGGTTCAAACGCAGGAAAGCACCATGTATATTTTGTATATGTGCTTAATGTGTGTTTATAATTCATCTCGTGCTTGGCGGTGAAGGAAAACATTGTGAGGAAACCTGCATGAGTCTAATTTCATCGAAATTCTGCCACATGTGCATTCCACCAACCCGCATTGGAACAGCGTGGTGGAATATGTTCCAAACCCTCTCCTTGATGAGAGATGAGTCCTTAGCCCAGAAGTGGGTAATTTACAGGCTGTTACTTTGCTTTTTTCTATTTATTTGCCTGACCTGTAATTTAAACATATGACTTCGGAATCTTACAACAGTCACTACATCAATCAACATATGGAACGCCTCTGGAAAGAATTCTAAAACCATCGAAGAAGTTACCAAGCACCACTAACATTACTTTCAAAGTTATTATGACCATTGTACTTATGTCTAATTACCTATATTTTTATCAGCAATAGTATATCTGATGAATGGGTAGCACCCATACAACTAATACTAGAGCATTATCCCCAAACAGATTCAGCTTATGTATTTTATTCAAGAGCCAATTTGAATAAAATACATTTTGATTTTGTTATTAATAGTATAAGCCAACAAAGTTGACGACACAATCCGTTATAAACATATTAAAGCACTCTGTTAAAGTTAACACTATCAATATTTGATGGACTGAAAAAAAATATGGAAGCAAAATTTCGTTTAAAAGCGAACGATTTTTCGAATAAAAATGATTGGTCTTTTTTTTAAAAAAAAAATCGAACAGAATAATGATGAAACGAAATCTGTTATTTTAACAAACGATTTTTAATACGATTTAAAATGACAAAGTGTCATGAATTTAATGATGATTTCGTGGAATTCAGTCGCGATTATAATTAACGAGTGACCTGAATAGATATTGCCATCGGAAGCCTTATGCAACTAACTGTATTTTGTTTTGTAAACTATTAGACTTTTCGTAGTAACTAGCATTGTCAATAAACTAATTACAATATCCGGATTTTTAAATATCGAACAATGTTACGAAATCTGAAGAACTCTTTCACAATGTTATCCCAATTTCATCCTCTTAGATTACAAATTTTACAAGAAAAATAATCTGTTAGAACAGTCTTCGAAAACAGAAACCTAAACGCCGATTCTATTTTCAAATAACAAATAAATTAAAAATAAAAAATCTTTTCAAAACAAGTTTTATTTAAATGAGCTACATATTAAAAAAAAAAACATTTACGGTTAAAATTTCACGTTTGAATTAATAATTAGTATTTTATGAAGAGACCGTCAGTTGGAGAGTTGTTGTTCTTTTATTTACTTCTTTATAATTTTATGATTTATTTTTTATGTAACCTGATGCTAGGTGATCATTACCGACCACAGACAATTCCGCTGTAAGAAATATTAACCATTTCTTACATCACCAATACGCCATCAACGTTAGGAAGTATGATGTTATGTCCCTTGTGACTGTAAACTGGCTCACTCACTCCAAACCAGCAAAAGATATAACAATACTGAGTACTGCTGTTTGGCGGTAGAATATCTGATCAGTGAGTGATACCTACATAGAGAAACTCGTACAAAGCCCTACCAATAAGTGAAAGAACTATAAAATAAGGGCTTCTTAAACCTTCCAACTAATAATAATACCATCGTCTTAATTGTGAACTTCACAAGTTCACTTGTCCCCCTTGTTTGAATTTCTCGTAATTAAAATTCGGGATGTTAACATTACCTAGCTTGAGGTTATTTGATTTTAAATTTAATTTTGAATTTCGAACAAATTTGATTAATTATGTTTATTAGTTTTCGTTCAATGGTCGAAATTGAACCATATTTATTGTTGAAAATTTTATATAAGTCAATTATATGAATACACGTGTTTCGGAAACAAACATCTTTATTATTTCTCTTTTTGTCGATGCATTTAAGTTTAGCAGTAGCTACCAAACAAAAAAAATCGATTGAAAAGTAGATTTATAAACTGTTTTGACTTTTTCAATGATATAAATATATGTCGAAGATTTAAAAAGTTTCATTAGAATTTATTTAATTTTATAGTACATGCTGGCAGCATATGTATGATGTGGAAGAACACTGAGAACCTGAGAAGTGTCGTATCGAAAAAGAGATATACTATGAATGTGAATGACTAGACTTATACTTCGAATATAATCATGTCTGATAACGAATTGTTGTCTGTTGATGACTTCTTCCCACTGGAATCTAAATTCCAAACCAGTGGTAGCTTCACTTAATAAAATTTGTTACATGAAGATTCAAAAGTGCTTCTAAAAGCCTACTCGATTGACTTCTAATTTCTTCTTTCTAGTTGACTGCACCTTGGGAGATGATCGCCTCCAGGCTGTGTCAAATAACAAAAATAACTTTATTATTGTATATGGTAAATTGATATTATATAAAAAAAAGATCCCGCTGAGTTTCTTTAGCAGGTTCTCCTCAGGTCTGAGGTATTATATTCCGAACCGGTGGTAGATTTTCGACTATCAATATGAAAGTGTAAACACTTCCATTTTCAATAAAAGTTTTTGACTTTGACTCTTACTTTGACAAGCCAGTTTAATAGTTCATAGTTCAATTTAGTAGTAGATAGTTTTTAATAATATGTGTACTTTAATCCACGCTTTATAGGTCTGGTAGAAATATTATTAAATATTATAGGAATTTCGCCAAAAAAAGTTAGCTGAAAATCTACGAAATTTGGAAATATATTCCCACGAGATATGATCGTTTCCAATAAGCGGTAACACCTCGAGATATTTTCCAGGGAATCAGCCCCTAACTTCTGTCGTTTTCCTGGAACTACTCAGTAAGTTCCTGGATGCGTAGAGAAAGTTTTATTTAATAAAGTTTTGAGTTACTAATGTATTTTGTTATAGGGCAAATGTGTGAATGTCAAAAAGTTATGACGTAAGCATATAATTGTAAACTATGCAAAATATTGTAAGTCTAAATTCTCTGAACAATTTCATCTGACACGATAAGATTCAACAGAAACTATTTTTGTACTCGAAGAATAGATTTGTGAATCTTGACCAGGAAAATTTCAAGATTCGAATGCAAAGTTTCTCTATGTAAAGATTTTTAATATTTCCGAATCAAGATTTAACTGTCAACCTGACAGTTGAATGTCACTTTGACAGTTACGGTAAAGATTCCACAATTGGCGGCAATTTGATAGCACGTTCTTAATTTAAAAACAGAAATATCATCAATAATCCCTTTAGTTCTTCAATTCATGTTATTAATACGATCATACCGATCAATCTCCTTCGTATCACCCACGTGATATTGGAAAATTAATCTGTGTCCATTTCTGCCTTTTATAATTTATTTATTCTTGCACGAAAATATTTACACATAAAGAAAAACGTATACAAAATATATTTAACGAGGGATCTCTTTCAGAAATCTCTGAAAATTTGGAGATAACTTGGAAAGAGTAAAAACTCCTTAAGATAAGTAACCCCTTCCTAACTCCACATCAAACATGGAATGTAAGATTCTCATATGTGAGAATATGTTTATAATTCATTTCATATTTCGCGGTGAGATTTCATAGTCTGTAAATCAGCATATGTAAAAAACTGCCTTATGTTCAACATTTACAGCCACTGCTGGGCTAAGGCATCCTCTACAAAAAACAATTTCGTTGAAATTGTGCAATATTTGTATTATAGCTGGTAAAAGCGTAGTGTGAAAACCTCCTAACCTACTTGGTAAGTATTGTGCTGGCCGGGCATCAGATGTCTTATCAATAATTAATATTGTTGTGTTCTATTTTGAAGGATTAACGAGCCAGTATAACAGCGCTAATATCTCTGAGCGATGGTGACTAACTTACTAATAGATGGCCCATGCACCAGTTCAAGTAACTATACTAAAAAAACCTTTGAAGAGGAGGCCTTAGCCCAGCAGATTTGTATGCCCTATTTACAGGCTGGCTTATCATCTCATTCTAGACGGTCGTCTTGCTGTCGGTGCGTTAGATAATTAGTATTTCGCTAATTGTTATTATTGTCAGGTAGTTTAATAAAACTTATTGCTAAATTCTTTATTTTGATAAAATATAAAATAAGAGCGTTTTGTCGATGGATTGTTTTTTTTTTTAATAATTCACCACATCTGGTTTTTATAATATGTTATAAGAACATTATAATATTCCACCTACATAGTAGTCGAAATGTTGATATATATATTCGTCCACTGATGGACACAGGCCTCTCCAAATGCACGCCACTTTGGTCTTTCTTTGGCTACTCGCATCCAGCTCCTTCAAAATAGACTGAATATACCAAACTACTTACTAAAGGCGCCGGTAAAAGTCTAATATATATAGTTATGTTTTTAAAATAGTCTGCAGGCCAAGTTTCAAAATGCTTTTTTTTTGTTTTTAAGGCATTTTTAAACGGAAAAAAATCATAAAATAAATTCGTTTTCCGTCTCGCATTTTCAAATTTGGACCGATAAGTTTTGTTTAAACATTGACAAATATCCAGTGTTTAATTGTTAAAAAAAAAAATAGATTTTAAATGATACTTTTTGAAGTTGCATTTGCGATTTGAAAAAAGCTAAAAAACGTGATAACTCAAAAATGGATTGCTTTTGCACTAAACATATGGGGGTTAAATTATTGCAAATAGTCACCCCTATCACCTCCTTACGGATATACGTCGAGTTACCATTAACCCTGTATATTTGTTAAGTAGTTCTACAAAAGATAACGTTTCGTTGATTGGTATAATAGATAGATAGGAAATCGTTAACTTATTAAGGTCGTTTTGCTTGCCTCGTTGGTCTCGTGGCTTTTAAGATCAGTCCTCGAGTCAGGCCATTAAAAAATTATAGAGTTTTTCCGACGAAAAGTATCATCACGGATTGATGATATTACAGTTAGAAATTAACAGTGTTCAGTCAAAAGAACGTAAGCACGAAACGAATCACAATATACACTTTTTATGGTATACATTGGCGGACGAGCATATGGGCCACCTGATGGTAAGAGTCACCATCACCCAGAGACAATGACGCTGTAAGAAATATTAACTATTCCTTACATCGTCAATATGCCACCTAATGTGTAGCCTGTAGTTACACTGGCTCACTCACCCTTCAAACTGGAACACAACAATACTGACTACTGTTATTTGGCGGTAGAATAACTGATTAATGGGTGGTAACTACCCAGCCGGGCTTGCATAATTCCTACTACCAAGTAAACTTTTTCATTTTGATTAAATTTTAAAAAAGTTCGAATGACTTGGCGCGAATAATGTCTTCGACAGAATATGTATTACGCTAGAATTATTTAAGCTCATACTCAACCGTAATGGACGACATGAATAAACATTCGTGTGTCGAATGATAATCCAGTATTGTTGTGTTTCGTCTTTAAGGATGATTGAGCCAGCTACATACAGTCACAAGAGCCACGACGTCTTAGTGCGTAAGGTACTAATGCAAAAAAGTATAAATTTCTTGCGACACCAATATCTATAGGTGATGATGACCATCGATCATCAGGTGGTTCCTTCACCCACTACACATTAAAAATAAACTTTATTGTCAAGAAGAGTAGTAGCTTTCTTAACAAATTTAAAGATACCTATCTCAAACAGATCATTTTTTTTTAAATACAAATAATAACTGCTTCAATTCCGCAGTGACAAATATCCCTCACTCGGCTATAATTTCGCTGAAAACAGTGCCAATAAAATCGGCCCGATTTTATATTGGCTTCAAGCCAACCGTCACAAAAGTCTTAAGTTACCGTCAGACATGCGTCAAACTAGTCGCTAATCTTGACACAGCATAACAATATACATATATATTTTTAAATACTGATTTCCATAAAAAAGTGTAAGTTTTTGTGTTTGACATATATTATATTTCTATTTTTATAACAATTACTTTACGACTACTTTGTTATTCTTCCTTAAACTAAAACTCAAACTCAAATAACATTATTCAATATAGAAGTATTACACTTTCTTATTGATGGTCAATTGAAACAGTACCAAATATAATAAAAGCCTTCTGGCCTACTGTGAAATATAATAAAAACTAATCAATGACGTTTAGAAATAGACAATTTACTATCATAACATAAATATGCGAAGATGCCTATCCAATCTGGTACATCTGAGCATTTTTCCATTACATGTCAGGATTTGCTCTCTCTTGCTACAGCTGAAATGAATAAATCCTGCATTATTTTTGGGTTTCATCAAAATTGGTCAAGTGTAAACATTATTCGGAGTTACAACCTGAAATTCCGAAGCGACCTTGATTTTCATCTCCCAGGCACGCTGACCGTTGGGTCACCTCTATCTGTCGGTTACGCCTCGGCCATTCATGCCCACCTACTCATCTAGCAAAAATAAGACTTCGTGATCACTCGCTGTGTGAATGTGGCCTAGACGAAAGCTCTGCAACCCATATCCTGTTCCTTTGTCCTAAAGTTCTTCTTCCCAATTATGACATCCTCCCTCCTAAAGTTCCTCGCCCTATAAATGTTGAACGTTTGTGTTTAGTCCATTTTGTTAATTCTTATGTAAATATATCAAATTTAATAAAATTAAGTTGTGAATACTTTAGAATACTAACAACTATTTTTAATTTTTCCTTTTGTTAACTCTTAGTATTTGTGTTGTTCTAGGTTAAGGATTAACAAGGAAATTAATACTACTATTCTTGGCTTTAAAACTCAGAGTTCAGAATCTCAACCGTACCGATCAATCTCATTCGTGTCTTCTCCATACTACGTGACATTGGCTAAATAATTTGTGCCATGGCGGCACAACTGAAAGAATTGAATTCATAACAAAAAATAATTTTACTTAAAATAAAAATATAAATGTTTTATATTTCTTTTGGAGCAACCATATAATCTAAGAGACAAGCATAACTCTGTTTTTTTTATAATCAAGCAAGAACAGGCGAAAGTGACCATACGAAGTACTGGAAATGCTTCTTCGTTTATAATATCTTTGGACAGCGTACCACGTACCATTAGTTGGGTAATTGAATTATCATTATAACAAAAAAGGAAAATTTATCAATACTAGTAATCGCCCGCGGCTTCGCTCGCGTTTTAGGGTGTCGGTTGTCATGAGTCAAGCCAAATGTAGCCTATGTTTTTTCTTGGAGTTCAAGTTTGCTTCATACCAAATATCATCAAATTGCTTCAGAGGTTTGATCGTGAAAGAGCGACAGACAGACCTTTCACCTTTCACCTTTAATATATATATTTTATTAACATAAGAATTAATAATTTTAAATGCTTAAATTTATACAAATATGAACTAAAACTAGTTACTGTATAAATCTTGACCGCGTGGAATGGTGACAAGAAAACTAGCAGTATTTCCCCGTTGAATCGCAATTCTCATCCTCTGGGCAAAAAACGAACCAGCTCTCCTGTCACCAGTGGAGGCAATGAGGCGAGGTGTTATACTTTTGATGAAGCTTTTTTCACCACTACTCTACTATTTCATTAATATAATTTATAATATTAATGTAGATAATATTGATTGGAGGTAGAGGCGAATAACCTGGAGATATCAGCATTAGATACACTCCAAAACTTCTGGCAATGAAAACGTATGGGCCTTTGATTTGGACCTTAGCCCATGAGAGAAAGATTTGAATAAACTTAGAAGTCCCATTGTTCGGGAGACAGCAGACATTAAGACGCAGACGACATTTTGAATGGAAGTCTATCGTGTCTAATGTCTACGCGAACCTTTACACTATCTTCCATTGTATTCGACTAATGAGTTTTGAACAATGAAATGAATTCATTCGTTGGGTATTTTAGACCTTTTATTCCAGAATTCGCGGGTAGTCATTGTTTGTGTGAGCTAACTTGATTACCGGATGTGATGTTTTATTTAATGAGATGTATTTCGACGGTTATACTAAACTAGAGACCTGTCCCAGCTTCGCACGGCTGCAATACTAATACTAAATATACTACAGATTTTGTTTATTTACGACATCACATTAGAAATTTCCAAAATTATCAATGTTTCTTGACTATATTGTTCATGTACTACATACAAAAACCTTTCTTTCGAATCACACTATCTATTAAAAAAAAAGCCGCCGCAAAATCCTTTGCATAATTTTAAAGATCTAAGCAGACAGAGGTGACGACTGCCTATAGTCGTCATTTCTTTTGATATATTTGTATTCCACTTCCATTGCAGCATAACATAAATTAAGAACTTCACAAGAAGACTCAAGCCCAGCAATGGAATGGAAACTAAAAATCCTTATTCAATAAATCAACACTGGGATTAAAAGAATTGGGTTTATACATCTCTACCTAATTCCGGTAAGTTTTCGTCCATGTTTATATATTTTCCTGTGATATTGACACTATAGAGATCGCTTAGGTGGAATCGAGGATAAAGAGGGTTGCCCCCCTTATATCAAGACTTTCCAGAATCCTATCTTATCGTCTCATCATTTAAATCTATTCTGACACTAGCTGGCTATCCTGACTTCGTATGCATGAAATGGGAAATTTATTTATCTTTAAAAAAATATTATGTCCGATCATATGGTAACCTATATAAAAGTAAAGTAAAGTAAAGTAAAGTAACAGCCTGTAAATTTCCCACTGCTGAGATAAGGCCTCCTCTTCCATTAAGGAGAGGGCTTGGAACATATTCCACCACGCTGTTCCAATGCGGGTTGGTGGAATGCACATGTGGCAGAATTTCGATGAAATTAGACACATGCAGGTTTCCTTACGATGTTTTCCTTCACCGCCGAGCACGAGATGAATTATAACATAAATTAAGCACATATATAAAGTGGTGCTTGCCTGGGTTTGAACCCGCAATCATCGGTTAAGATGCACGCGTTCTTACCACTGGGCCATCTCAGCTCTAACCTATATAAATGATATATATATTAACATATTGAGTCCAATTTAAGCCATCAGACATGGTTTTCTTTTCGTCTGGTTCCACAAAGAGGTTGTGCGAGGTAGAAAATGTCTAAGAAATCGCGCTGTTGTAGATTTTCGGACATTCAGCATGGTCATCGACATGGTCCAGCTTTATAGCAGTTTCAACGATATACTTTTCACATAAATAATCATTTTATTAATTTTATTTTAATATTATAAATGTGAGAGTATAATTGTCTGTCTACTTCTTGATTTTTTGAGGTCAAAACATTAAACTGAATTTCATGAAATTTGACACAATGTAAGGCTTAGACCCCAAAGGACATCGGCTACTTTTTTAAGCCTTTTGACGACCCAAAATGCAAGCGAAGCCGAGCAACGACTGGTTACCTGACTGGTACAAAAATGTATTTGATTACAAATTTTATCTGTCTGTCTGTTTGTTTATTCCGGCTAATCTCTGGAACAGCTGGACCGATTTTGACGGGACTTACACAGGCAGATAGCTGATCTAATAATGAGTAACTTAGGCTACAATAATAAATATGTTATTAAATGGAAACGTCCACAAATTCGCGGGAATAGTTTGTCGTTATATAATATTCGCAGTAAAAGGAACATACAGTTTGATGTAAACATCGTGTATAAGATTAGCCCCTATATATCAACATATCCTGAACGTTATATATGTTTAAAACTACATAGGCATCTCACCAGTTTATATGAAAAAGAAAAGAGACAAATAGAACAGAATACTCTGAAAGTTTCATAAAGGTGTTCTCAGAAATTGAGCTTAAAAGATTGTGGAACCTTTTCGAATTCAGAACTTCGCAGAATTTAATATTTACTAACGCGCCTCTATATCTTAACTAAATATTATCAAGCTCAAGATTTGGTTTGTTTGAAGGTGCTAATCTCGTGATATATCTCCGGTTACAAGCTCACCGCTTTTAAGTTGGGAGAGCTGAGGTGTAAGGCAGCTACCTTACTTAGGTTTTGATTGAAAAAAAAATAAATAAATTGTATGCTGTTGTCATGAACTAGAAGCTAATAGGTACTTAATATGAAACATATATTTCTTGGTGGTAGGGCTTAGTGCCGTCTGGGTAGGTACCACCCACTCATCAGTTATTCTACCGCCAAACGACAGTGCTCAGTATTGTTGTGTTCCGGTTTGAAGGGTGAGTGAGCCAGTGTAACTACAGGCACAAGGGACATAACAACTTAGTTTCCAAGGTTGGTAGCGCATTGACGATGTAAGGATTAGTTAATATTTCTTACAGCGTCATTGTTTATGGGTGATGGTGGCCACTTACCATCAGGTGGCCCATATACTCTGCAAGCAGCTGAAGGCAAGTACCCCAGGGAGTAACATCAATCTCGCAGCTCTGGCTGATGAATTTAATTGCTTTAAAGATCACGTCTGGTCAATTCTAAGCCTCCTCAGACAGCAAATAATGGAAATCAGTCGAGTTGTTGATAACGTGGAGATAAGACATCGCAGGAAATATTTGCTTTTTAATGGTTTGCCTGAAGAGGCAATGAGGATCTCACAAACACTATTTCTGGGATCTGCACAAACAAGCTTGATGTTCCTGATGCAACTAAAACAAACAAACACTCTGAGGGTAAGCATTGTCCCGTGCTACAAGCACTTTGACACTCAAGGTTTGTTGACCTTAATTTAAAAAGTGCCATCTGGAAGAAAAAGGCAAGTCTTACGGGCTCCCCTTTTGTGCTATCAGAGTTCTTAACTCACCAACGCCAGTCTCTATTTCTACTTGCTCGTAATAAACTGGGTATGAGGAATTGTTGGAGTTTAGATGGCAATATATTTGTCAAGATGCCTGATGGTTCCAGACATCGTATTGACTCAGAAGAAAGTCCTTCTAAGCTGACTGGGAAAATCGATGTTGCTGGTGAGGCATCTTCATCAGGTACCCAGGATAACTCATCAACCGGTCTCAGTTCCAAGCCCAAACGTGCAGTGAGAGCTAAGAAATAGTGTTCATTATTTTATTTTATTTTTATTATTATTTTTTTTTATAATTGTTAACCTCAATATTATTGCCTTCTTATACTTATAGTATCATATTTTTGTCTTCTTGTTATAAAATTCTCGAGCCATTGCATATCTTATAAATAAGGGTATTCTTTTGTCATTTTTAAGCGTATCACGTTATTTCTTTGTACTTTTGTTGCTTTCCGTGATAATATGTTGTAATTCAATTCAATTCTAATTTCACTTGGTGACTAATTTTCAATGTGTTGTTTACAAATAAGAACTCCGGTATTTCAATAATTGAGTTGACGTTGACATTTGACACAACTACTTGTTGACTTTGGTCATGTCGGAAAAGCAAAGGTATTATACCGTACAGCCTAGCAGCATAAGCATTAGATATTTTTGCTTTCTTAATTTTATTTGAAATATCTAGATACTTTTAAATAGCATGTCTTTCGTTTATCAACATTATAATTATTATTGTGTTGAGGTGTTCTTTGAAAATAAGTCGAAATCAATGTCTGATAATATGGATGATTATAAATGTAACGTCTATATTTTACCGTCTATAATATGTAACATGTATTCATTTCTATTATTAATTTTAGTACATATGATATCTTTGATAACAAAATAAGAATACCCTTGTACCTGCTGTTATTAATTAATGTTACTATGTCTTTGTTCCTATTGCCTTGGCCATTTAAATTTTTGTATTTTCTTTTCCATATTGTTTGTTTTTTTTTCTCTGTTTTTATTTAGTGTTTATTATTTTGTTATTGTGTTAATGTAACCGTCAACCGGCGGGATGTGCAGAAATAATGATTAGTAGATATAGTATTAATATTTATTGAAAGAGTATATACATATTTATCTTATTTTTATTAAATCATTCAGCATATCTTATTCATAATATAAATTTATATTTTATATTTTGTATTCAATTTATCGAAACGTACTATTAAAATTGTAAAATTATGTCCACTACAGATGATGATATATTTTTATCAGCATGTAGTAGTAGTTGTTCCTCTGACGTAGACGATGATTCTTTCCATGTTCCGGAAACGCTAGGGTCCTTGCTTAGTAGTTCTTTTCTCAATTCTCCTCACTTTTTTAATGTATGTCATATTAACGCTCAAAGCTTACCTTCTCATTTTACTGATTTTCTTGAAGCTTTTTCCAATGCCCCTGTAGACGCCATTTTAATATCCGAAAGTTGGTTAAAACCTTCTATTAGTTCCTGCTTATACAGTCTTCCTGGATTTGTGTTAATTCGGAACGACCGTATAGGCAAAGGTGGCGGAGGTGTGGCTATTTACCTACGCTCTAAGATTCCCTATAATATTCTTTTTTCATCTCCTTCTTCATTCTCGTTCTCTGCTGAATTTTTATTCATTGAAATCCGTCTCAGGGGTGTGAAAGTGGTTCTTGGAGTTATTTATTGCCCTCCTGCTGTTGACTATTTCTCTTAACTTGAATCTGTCCTTGAGTCCCTTTCATCGGATTACACACATCATGTAATCATGGGTGATCTGAATACAGATATGTTAAAAATGACACCACGTTCTTTAAAACTTTCTAGCCTCTTAAATTCTATTAATTTCAACATTCTCCCTTCTGGAGCTACACATCATAACTTTGACTCGCCTGATACTTGGTTGGATGTTATTATAGTCTCCTCAACAAATGATGTCATTAAATATGGCCAATTATCAGCTCCCGGATTCTCTCGTCACGATCTTTTATATGTGTCCTACAAGCTTAAGCCTCCTAAAATTAAACCTCCTACAGCGTGGATGCGCAATCTTGCTAATATTAACTTAGAAAACTTAAAAAATAATGCAGTATCGCTTGACATGACTTTGGTGTATAACTCATCAACAATTAATGATAAAGTTTCTCACTTCAATACATCCATTTCATCACTTTTTGATAAACATGCACCAATGAGTCCTGTCAAGATAAGAAGACCGCCCGCTCCTTGGATTACTAAAGGGGTGCGTATGGCTATGTCTCGTCGTGATCGTGCTTTCCGCAAATATAGACATGACAGGTGCAAAGAAAATTGAGAATTATATAAGGCTGCACGCAACCGGTGTAACTTAATGGTAAGAACAGCCAAACGCCACTATTGTCATATTAACGTAAGTAATTCGTCTCCGGCCTCAATATGGAAATTTCTACAAACATTAGGCTTAAATAAGCGTAACAATAATTTTTCTTTGCCTTCATTGTCTCCTGATAGTTTAAACTCACATTTTTCTTCTTCTACTCTATTATGTCCTAATATTAAATTACGTACTATTTCAGAAATTGAATCCATGGCCTCTCCTTATTTTAACGACTTCGTTCTTTCTCCAGTGTCTGATGAAGAAATTCGTAAAATTATACTGTCAATCACATCTAATGCTACTGGTGTTGATGGCATTAATCGATATATGATAACAACTATTCTAGACTATATACTGCCAGCTATAACTCACATTGTAAATTTTTCTATTTTATCAAGAGAGTTCCCTGTACTATGGCGTAGAGCTTATGTTATTCCTCTTCCTAAAGTTTCCAACCCCTCCCAGTTAAATCACTACAGACCCATTTCCATTCTTCCTTTCTTGTCAAAAGTCTTAGAATTAAGTATTTACCAACAAGTTTCTTCCTTTGTTTATAACAATAATATTCTCAGCTCATATCAGTCAGGTTTTCGACCAGGCCATAGTACAGCTACTGCTCTTCTCAAAGTAACTGAGGATATTCGGATTGGTATGGAGAATAGATTGATCGCCATACTGGTCCTTATTGATTTTTCTAACGCGTTTAACTTGGTTGATCATGATATTGTTCTTGCCATTTTTAGGCATTTAAACTTTTCTTCATCAACTCTGGACTGGTTCTCCTCATATCTTCGCGACCGCCAGCAGGTGGTCAAGCTGGATCAATCTCTTTCCGGGTGGCTTGATCTATCTGCTGGTGTGCCGCAGGGTGGCATCCTTTCTCCTATTATTTTTTCTATATTTATAAATTTTCTTACTTATAACATCGACTGTTCTTACCATTTCAACGCCGATGATCTGCAACTCTATATTCATACTAAGTTGGAGGATATCGATTCAGCTGTAAATAAAATTAATCGAAACCTTACTTATATATATATAACTGGTCTAATAAATATGGTATCATGGTAAATCCAGCTAAGTGTCAGGCGATCATTGTTGGTAGTTCGCGTATCATTTCCAAGTGCGATGTTTCTTCTTTGCCAAATATCGTGTTTAATAACAATATCATACCTTACTCTCAAAATGTTAAAGATCTCGGACTGCACATTGATTCAACTTTGAGCTGGAAGGTGCACATTAATGAAGTTAGTCGCTCGGTCACCGCCACCTTAAGGTGTCTCAATAGATTTAGAAATTTTCTCCCTATTAAAACCAAAGTTTTGCTTGTGCAAGCCCTTATATATCCGATCATCGATTACGCTGATGTGTGTTATGTCGATCTCAATGAAATTTTTTTAAACAAACTCGATCGCCTCATAAATAATTCCCTGCGTTTCGTCTTCTGCCTTCGCACATTCGACCACATTTCCCACTGTCGAGCCGAACTCAAATGGCTCCCTATCCGCCAACGCAGGGATTTACGGCTACTGTGTTCTCTTTTTTCTATTCTTTTTGACCCTCTTTCTCCTGATTACTTAAAGGATAAATTCAAATTTCTCTCTGACAATCACGATCGACAGCTACGCTCTATTGATTCTCTCATTCTCTCTTTTCCCTGTCACTTCTCTGGTTTCGTAACCAACGCTTTCTCTGTCCAAGCTGTCAGATTATGGAATAAACTTCCGGTAGAAATTAGAAAGGCTCCTACTAAGGCATTTTTCAAGCGTCGTTTACAGGATCATCTTATTAAAAACCTCTCTTGAGTTTCTCTTTTTTTTTCTCACTACGCTGTGTTTTTATAATTTCTATTACCACTCTGTTATTTTATATCATATATGTATATATAATTATAAATGTGTATTCTTATGCATATATATAATATTTTATCTATGTTCTTGTTTTATTATTATTAGTATCGTATTTATTATAAAATTTATTGTTACCGCCTTCATGACTTTCTGTTTGGCCTAAAGGTTGACTGGTAGAGAATGCCTTCAGGCATTAAGTCCGCCTTTTGTCACAACATATGTTGTTGGTCAATAAAGTATTTAAATAAAATAAATAAATACTCGTCCGCCAACCTATACCATAAAAAAATCATGCATTCTTTATATATCCAAATGTAATCGATGATTCTTTGAATCGTCGATATTCAAATACTACTAATAAATTATCCATCGTTTCCTCAGCCTCTAGCGAGAAGAATGGTCAAGAAACTCGCATCCTTGCTCTTTTCAAATAAACAAATTTACAATATTATTTTGTACAATAATAACGTGTCCTTTGATGGAAATGGAAAAACCTTTTACGCGCTTCCCCCACGTGATAGAAAGAGGGGGGGGGTGTGGGACTCCCCGGTTTCCTGAACGCCGATTGCGCCCAGGTCCACCGGGTTTACCCACTAAAAAACCAGCGTTACCCTCACCGTCTCTCGGCGGGCGCCACGGGCTCGCTTACGCATGCTACCGTGGCCTGTGATGGGACCCTAGCCTAAATCAAATCCAATTTAAATAGCACCATTTTAATATAATAAGATTAATTTATTCTCAATAAACTTTTAAAATTTTTGTGACTAGTAAATTGATTTTATTTCCCAGTATCTTATTATATGTATATTCGTTTATACTATACTTGCGAATCAACCAGCTTCGCACGGGTGCAATATTGATACTAAATATACTACGTAATTTGTTTATATACGACATCACATTAGAAACTTCTAAAGTTATCAGTGTTTCTGTACTATATTGTCCACGTAATATATATAAAAACCTTCCTCTCGAATTACTATATCTATAAAAAAAAACCGCATCAAAATCCGTTACGTAGTTTTAAAGATCGAAGCATACATAGGGATATAGGGACAGAGACAGCGACTTTGTTTTATACTATGTAGTGATGTATACTTTTATTTAAATTCTGCTAGAATACATTTTCTTTCTTTCTTTTACTATATAAGAGACAGATAAGTAAAGTAACATCCTTTAATGCCCCATTGCCTAGACTCTTGAGTGAGTGTGGGTAGGTAATAATGCAGGTTTCCTCACATTGTTTTGACCATAATTTAAACAACCCCAGCGGTGCTAAGCCGGACTTGGACTACAATCCCTTCATTAAAGATTCATATGCTCTGGCTGGGCCGTATTGATGTTTAATAAATAAATAAAATTAATATAAAGTTTTGTTTATTCGTATTAATCCTTATATTGGAATGAATAATATGTTTATGTAGGTTTCCTACCTTTTCCATTCTCAGCTCATGGCTGGCCTTAAAAAATTGTTTCCGCCCGGGATCGAACCGGGGACCTTGTGCGTGTGAAGCACACGTGATAACCGCTACACTACGGAAACTACGTTGAAATCGGCGAAAATAATTGTTCACAATACAAAATATTTATAAAATATACTAAAAAATATTTGTTACTACTCCAACTGTGTAACGCAATTACATCAGATATATATAATAACTACAAATACAAAACATTCTTGAATAGGCTATTTGACTGGTTCTTAAAATACATTTTATATTATTTAGTAGAAGTTAAGGAACCCAGTAAAAGTTGTGTTTTTTATTTCTAGTACATATTTGCCGAAAAATATCATATTAAAAATTCCATTTTTAAATAGCGCGCAAAAACGCTATTTGGACAATATGGCGCTGCAATGGGGTCGGTGACGTCACTTTCCTGTATTATAATCTTTGGTACATATAGCAGAAAAGTAAAGTTTACAAGTGACTTCATCATAAGCCCGGCCAATCAGGAGCGTTTTGTGTCACGTGACAAAAGTTTGAAAATTTGCATTTTTATTTTTGGATTTAGTCTATGCGTCTGGATAGTGGATACCTACCATCTCATCATATATTCTTCTGACAAACAGCAATCCTTATCCTCCTGCTTATCCCGATTCACTTGGGATCAGCGTGTCATGCATGTGTCTTTCCATACTTCCCTAACTGACGTCATCTCGCAAGTAACATTCTTTCCATCTTTATCATCTGTCAAAAAGCAATACTTAAATATATTATTGTTTTGTTATATTTCGGTTTGAAAGGTGAGAACTATAGTGTCATGATTTTTTTTAAATATACTTATAATTTAAATTGAAATAATAATATTTAGTACGGCTTTGATTTTTAAATACGTTTTAATTGAAATAACATTTATTAGTATAATTATTGATTCGGTTATCGACACCGTATTGTGGGACTCCCATCACTTCCTCTCGTGGCGTGGTGCGGCGAGCTGGTACTGCCTGGCACGAGAAAAACAAATGACGGTTGATTTTGAACGGGCAGGGGAAAAGAAAGCTACATTCGTGGATGGTCGGTAAAGGATATAATTATATACAATAGGCGGATAAATAATATATGTATTTGGTAAATTAATAAAGTGTCATAAATTAATGTTATATGAGTAGTTTTATTACAGTAGACACAGGAGACATAGCGTCATTCTAAGTTTAATACACATTGATTTATTACTCCTAAAACTTAGTTTAAGCCATAACGTATTTTTTTAAAGTATGCCAAAACTATACTCCATAAATATATTTAAAATTAGTTGGCATTGATAAGTCATAAGGCCTTACTTATCACATCTCCATAACAAATTCATTGCGTTTAAAAATTTTAATAATAATAACAATCGAAAACTAATACATTTCAGCGGCTATCAAAACCACACGATTAAAAATACAGCGCTAAATAAGATAAAACTCATTCATCAAGTCAGGAACAGAAGGAGAGACAATGGCGGAAAATTCAAACAAGACTTCTATTAACTAGGTATATAAATAACTTAAACATTACTTAATAATGGAAGCCAAACAATAGGAAATGCTGCCCTGAATTCGCCTTTATTGCCCTGACATAAGGAACAATGCAAATGACGGTCTTAAAATGGCGTCGGAAATATGAGATTTCAACGATTCAAAGATGGATGCGGTACTTTAATTAATATTAACTAGTGATACTTAAATGTTCTTTTATTGTAATGGAACAAAAACAAAACGAATTAATGGATCTTGAACGAGATAAATATGAGGCAACAATAAATAAGTAGGGTCGTGATGGCTCAGTGGATGGAACGCGTAGTTCTTAATACAAGTATTTGGGTTCATTGCATGATTAACGAAACTGTTCCAAAAATTCACCCATACAACTTAAATTAAATGGTTGAATACGACCCAAAGATATAGCCCAACAGTGGGACAATTACAGGCTAATACTTCATTATCATTACATAGTATAAAACAAAGTCGCTTACGGCTATCAGTCTCTATGTATGTTTTGATCTTTAAAATTTGATGCGTTATTTTTTAAATTGATAGAGTGATTCGAGAGGAAGTTAATTGTATATAAAACATGGAAAATATAGTAAAGAAACACTGATAATTTTAGAAGTTTCTAATGAGATGTCGTAAATAAACAAATTCTTTAGTATAATTAGTCACTAGTTACTTTATAAAACAATCACATAAACATCTTGTAACGAGAGTCGTTCGTTCTCCGCGGTCAATTGGAAGGCAAAGCCAAATTGACTTCAAAAAAGCTCGGTGTACTCAGCAAGGCGAGACAGTATTTCACGTCGGCCCATCGCCTCAAACTTTACAAGGCGCAAATTCAGCCTCACATGGAGTACTGTTCTCACCTCTGGGCGGGTGCTCCCCAGTACCAGCTCCTTCCATTTGACCGTATCCAACGTAGAGCGGCTCGAGTTATCGACGATCAAGCCCTTTCCGATCTCCTTGATCTTTTGGCTTTGCGTAGAGATGTTGGATCAGTCTGCGTCATTTACCGAATTTTTCACGGGAAAAATACCGAGAGATTGTTCGGATTAATCCCGGCTGCTGAATTTTACCTTCGGACATCTCGTCAAAATTCGAAATTTCACCAGCACCACCTTGATATGCGAAAATCCACAACAGCGCGATTTCTTAGACATTTTCTGCCTCGCACAACCACTTTGTGGAACCAGCTTTCGCCGGCGCTTTTTCCGAACCGATATTCCTTTCTTAAAGGCTGGCAACGCACCTGCAGGCCCCCTGGTGTTGCGAATGTCCATGGGCGTTGGTAGTCACTTTCATTTAAAAAAAAGGAAAATAAAAATCATCTTATTGGTCATTTACTGGATTATGATTTCACAAAAAAAAAATTGAGAGGGGAAAAGTTACTAGTCTGTCAGAGAGCGTCGCTACAGCTGTCTAAGACAAAAATGTATAATGTAAACAAAATTAAAGTGAATTGTTTTCGTCAAACTCAAATTCTAACTGGACTAATATACACCAATTGATTTTAAAATTTCACTCAAAAGAGGTTTCGTCGTTCTTTCGTTAAATATAGGTGAGTGGCTTGCAGCTTACAATGAAGTCCAAATAAAACCGTTCTGAAATTCCTAAAAATCTTATGAATAAACGCGAAAATTCGTGGAAGACCCATTAGCAAAATATTATTTTCGTTTATGCTATTAAATATAATATTATAAATAGATTAACTTGTATCTGTTCGAAAATTGAGAATAATCTCTAGAACCCATAATCAAATAAAACGAAGTTTTATTAACACTGTCATCCCCATACTTAGCTACATTAAGGGATGAATTTTGATAAAACCTTCCATAGTTATTTCACATCATATTAAAAAAATTTATCATCATAAACGCAAATTTATGTCGAAGTATACACAATTTTAATTGTTATTTATGTATTTATTTTATCAATAAGAAAGTGTAATGCTTGTATTTTTTTATGTTATAGGTTGGCGGACGAGCAAATGGGCCACCTGATGGTAAGTGGTCACCATTACCCATGATTACGCTGTAAAAAATATTAACAATTCCTTGCATCGTCACTATGCCACAACAAACCGGAAAACAACAATACTGAGCACTGTTATTTGGTGGTAGAATAACTGATGAATGGGTGGTACCTACCCAGACGGCCTTGCACAAAGCCCTACCACCAAGTAAACGTATGTTTAATAAAGTACATATCTATGTTACACACATATACACACAGCTAGACAGAACTTACACAAGACCTACTAAGTAGATTGTAGTATTAATTGTTCTTGACGGTTATAACGTCACATCCCAACCGGATCGGTTACTGATTGGACCGTTCAAAAATGGAATACATCAATGGAAATAAAATCGTTATAAGTTTCACATTAAATAAATTATTTGTTCTTGACGGTTATAACGTCACATCCCAACCGGATCGGTTACTGATTGGACCGTTCAAAAATGGAATACGTCAATGGAAATGAAATCGTTATAAGTTTCACATTAAATAAATTATTTGTTCTTGACGGTTATAACGTTACATCCCAACCGGATCGGTTTCTGATTGGGCCGTTCGAAAATGGAATACATCAATGGAAATAAAATCGTTATAAGTTTCACATTAAATAAATTATTCGAAATTTTAAATTTGGAATGGAATGATGTCATCGCAAAAACTCACACATAGACGAGCCTATCACCCGGGTAGTAAATTACTGGGTACAATTCATTCAGCCGAGCCGTTGAATTTACGGGCTCCTAACTGTGGACGTCACTGACTTGGAAACACACGTGACAATATATTATTTAAACCGCTCGTTTTATTGCTGTCGTTTTATTTCGGTTTCGATGTTATAGTTTCATATCAAAAGCTACTAGCGATTTGCTTCGGATTCGTAATCGTGCAATTAACTAACGAGAAAATGATAAAATTAATTAAAATTAGTTACTGAGATTATGCTCTAAGACAAACTGACAACTGTAAGATTCAGGTTTCTGTTAGATGATAAGTATGTTATATATTTTGATTTTGATAGTTTGTATAATTTACATTAAAAAACCAGCATCTTCTTTAAATCGATAACTGTCGTCAATGGCTTAGCCAGTGATTGTGGTAAGGGGTTGTGTGTGTGTTAGATACAAGTTATATCAGACAATCACCCTGTCCCAAATTTCAAGATTGGTATAGAAATTCTGGTGTGATTGTGTAACAAACATCCATCTAGCCATACTTTACCATCTATTTATAATATACATATACCTATTTTATTAAACAATAAGTACAAACTTTTGACATACATAAAATAGATTGGCAGTTATAGGGACTGCCGATAAATGTGAAACTCAGAACTTTTATTATTAAACTTGAAATTTAATAATGCTTAAATTAAAAATTCTTATAAAAAACAAGAATTCACTCATGCACAATACGATAGCTATAGTAATAAATATAAATAATAATAAATATGAGACAACATCACATACATTACTCTTATCTACTTACTCATACATTGGGATCAATGTAAGCAGCTAAAGCACTTGTATTATGGAAAGTCAGAAATAACGACGGTACCACAAACACCCAGACCCAAGACAACATAGAAAACTAGTGATAATCTACATTGACTCGGCCGGGAATTGAACCCGGGACCTCGAAGTGGCGTTCTCATGAAAACCGGTGTACACGCCACTCGACTACGGAGGTCGTCAAAATATAGAAATTATAGCTGTTCAGGGGATATGCACAGATGTATTCACAGGCACAAAAACACAATTCCACTCTCTATTCCCTCACACACAAAATTCCATTCCAAGACAAATCCTTTTCGAGCAAGAAAAGCTTAAACGCCTTTTATTGACATTAAGAAATGTACAATCGGCGTTTATCAACACGATATAAAATCGTATGTCCTAGGCTTATACTAACAGCAAGTATTTTATGCCGCATAAGCCGATTTTCGGGCAGTCGCTTTTCTAATATCACCACTAACTAGTTCGCTTGTTATTGAATCACAATTTGCTTTAAGATTATAATAGTTCATGGATTTAGTCGTGTTAACATAATCTATACTAATATTATATATAAAGTAATGTCTATTTCTTGGTTTTCACGGTAAAATCAAGGATTTTTTTTATAAAATGTGATATTAACCAAGGTTGAACCTGCACCCATAGGCTACTCTATTGTGTCGAATAATAAAATAAAAAAAATAAAAAGAAATCGAAAAATCTTTTAATAAATCTACAGATTTATGCATGGAGTAATAATTATAGTTTTGTTTTTTTTTTTTTTACAACTAATTTACTTTTATGAATTATTAAAAGTCAAACTCAAGCTTTCAATAATTTATAATATTGAAAGTTTGAAATTATTAAATAGATACAATGAAATTTAACTTCATAGTTAAAAACAGTTTCTTGAATTTTTGTTTGATTCGACCCTCTCAGATAAAGGCCTCCTCCTCCGAGGAGGGAAAATAACCTACCCCATAAAATCCGAGCGAACCCGCAAGCGAATACTTGTTGTATTACATTTATTTATTTAAATAAAATAGACAGTTGGTTTAGCGAATGAGATGATAGTCATCCAGTAGAAAATATTTTTTTCTTATTGTATTATATTTAAATATATGAAATTTTATCAATGATATGTTACAAACATAGATTAAAATAAAATAAACTATTAAGTTACCAATTTCGATATATTGGCAAATGAAACAATTTAACCAAAATCCAATTTTCAACTTACCATTAAGAATATAAAACCTTATATATCGTAGGGCTTTGCGTAAACCCTTTTTCGTTATATCTGATGAGTTAGTGATATCCAGGTGGGTTTGCACAAGGCCCTACAGCCATTACTGTTTCAGAATTCATTACAAATTTACAATCAATCTTTTTAAATCTCGTATAGAAAGTAACAATACGTTTCTCATCAAAATAATTAAATAAAACTACCTTAGATTAACATATTTGATATCCTAATATCCATCTATAATATCAATTATATTATATACTACAAATAGTTGTATAATATATCTTTATATATAACATAACACTATCCCACTTAACTATTAATCACTCATTAAATTTTACATACAAATCAAATATCATCATCATCAACATCAGCATCAGTAGCCCATGTTTGTCCACTACTGGACATAGACCTGTCCAAATGCTCACTGTGGTCTTTCCCCGGCTACTCGCATCCAGTTCCTGCTTGCCGTATTGGGTAAATCGTCACTCCACCGTGCCTGAGGACGTCCTACACTACGTTTGCCGAGTCGCGGTCTCCACTTTACAACACAATTTATCCAACGGTTATCGGTTCTACGACAATAAGGCCGGTCCACGGCCACTTCAGCTTACAAATCGATGACTTTGGTTTCTTTTTTTATGGTATAGGTTGGCGGCCGAGCATATGGTCCACCTGATGGTAAGCGGTCACCATCACCCATAGACAATGAAGCTGTTAGAAATATTAACTATTCCTTACATCGTCAATGTGCCACCAACCTTGGGAACTAAGATGTTATGTCCATTGTGCCCGTAGTTACACTGGCTCACTCACCCTTCAAACCGGAACAATACTGAGTACTGTTTTTTGGCGGTAGAATAACTGTTGAGTGGGTGGTACCTACCCAGACGGGCTCGCACAAAGCCCTACCAACCAAGAGAGTTCTGAGGTTGAGTAAGAGGTTCTCTGACAGATCGCTTCATTTCTGAGCGACTCTTCAAAACGATATTCAAAACGCAAATCCGTAATGAGCAACAGAAATATCGACCAATCAGATCACGTTAATTCAAGGTCAAAGCTGTTACTGTCTAATACCTACCCACACACGTGAACGAAACTGTGGCTGGAAACTAGTAGTAAAGTAAACTGTAATACCTAACTCAGTACAGCCGCATTAACTTAAAGTAGCACTAAAATTAATTGTCAGTTTAAATACACGAGATACTTACTGGTTTAATATTTGTGGTACACCGTGGCGAACATCACAAGTGATTTGTTTAATTTTTTTTTAATTTGAGTTTGAGTTTATAATTATTACTAGTTTGTTTTAATTGTTTATTAGTCTTCTAAATAAATTAAAAAAAGAAAAACCATGATATTTATATTTACGGCAATCGATTGTTTAGTTTTTAATCTATTTTGTTTTTTTAATCTGTGACAAATGATTTGGTAATTTTGGCGGGCTGTTATAAAATGTGACATGGATAAATTCAAAAATTAATGATAATCATGTATCCTAATGAGCTGAGATGGCCCAGTGGTTAGAACGCGTGCATCTTAACCGATGATTGGTGTTTCAAATCCGGTGACCACTTACCATCAAATGGCCCATATGCTCGTTCGCCAACCTATTTCATAATAAAAAAGGGGAAATCCCCGGAACTAATGATTGAAAGCTAAGATAATTAGGTAAATTTTTATTTAATTTTATTAAGTATACCTCCTAATAGGAGTATTTTTTTTAATATTTAACACTAGACAGCTGTCAGAGAACTAAACCCAATGTAAAAGACGAGTTGATTTTTTTTCCGAAGTAATTACATTTTTTTTTTTTTAATAATATACTCACTACAATCCTACATGTATATATTTTTCTTTATTATTAAACCCACCAAAACGAAGTCGGGTCAGATAGCTAGTAATATAAAAAGTCCATTTAAGTCCTTTGCTTCCATAATTATACGAAGTTTAAAAAAAAAAATACAAGATCTTGAAACGGGCCAATTCGCCCGTTTAGTTCCGTTTCACAGCGGAGACGTCTTTGTGGCGATGAAATTATAACTGGCAATATTAAATGGCCTTGGCAATTTGACCCAATTCTGTATTTGGACCACCAACCATCTTTATTAAGTATTTACATATATATTATAAATAAATGGGGGATAACATATGTCTTTTTTCTAAAGTGATGTTGTAAAAAAACAAATTCTTTAGTATATTAGTACCAGTATTGAAGCCGCGTCGGGTCGCTAGTCATAATATATAGTATAAAACAACGTCGCTTTCACTGTCCCTATGTATATGTATGCTTAAATATTTAAAACTACGCAACGGATTTTGATGTGGTTTTTTTAATAGATAGAGTGATTCGAGAGGATGATTTTGTATAATACATGGACTATATAGTAAAAAAAACACTGATCATTTTAGAAAATTATGTGATGTCGTAAATAAACAAATTCTGTAATGAATTTAGTATCAGTATTGCATCCATGCGAAGTCGGTTCGGGTCGCTAGTTTATTATAAATCTGGTAATGTTAAGAGGTCATTGTTAACATAGCGCTGTCTTCTTTCTTTGTATGTCAAAACAATGTCGATGGAAAGAGATATATAGTTTTTCGCTGGTATGTCAATAAATACCTACTCAATTTCTTGGTATTTCATTTTATACCTGGTTTCGCACCGGAGAATAAGGGTTTCATACAACCTTGATATCATAATACATCTCTTTTGGAACTATCTTTTCCCGTCAACTTCAATAACCATCAATACACTTCAGACAATTTACACAAAAGCTTAATGACTTTAGGTAAACGGCTTCACGAATCACTCCATACATTAAACCGTATAAAAATTTGTATGGCTGTGTTTGTTTTTTCATTTAATAATATGAAGTAATCTACGATCTGGTCTTGAAAGTATACAGGGTTGTGGGTAATTCGATGTATATCCGTTAGAAGGTGATAGGGGTGACTATTTGCAATAATTTTAACCCCCATATGCAAACATTAACCATTTTTGAGTTATCACGTTTTTTTAGGTTTTATCCAAATTTGTCAAAAATGCAACTTAAAAAAAAAAGTATCAATTAAAATCATTTTTTTCTTTTGTTTAATAAAAACGCTTAAACACTGGATATTTGTCAATGTTTAAATAATTATTATCTATCCAAATTTTAAAATGTGTGACTCAAAATGAAATTATTTCAACATTTTTTTTTCCCCAAAACGATCTTAAGATCAAAAAAAGTCATTATCAAACTTGACCTGCAGATGATTTTAAAAACATGCCCGTTTTCTAGGCTTTTCAAAAATGTATAAAAACTAGGAATTTATTTCAATGCAGCCGCAATAAAATGACCAGAAAGGATGCTGGTGGAAATTCGTAGTCGAATATGAACGAATTCGTACTAAAGGTTGCTCTTTAAAATTTCCACAAAACTAAAAATAATATCCAATGAAAAAATTACTTAATTGATTTACTTAATATAAATTTAAAATAAAATTCAGAAACAGAAACAATTCAATAGCTAAGTTATAACATTTGAGACATTTTGTAATATAGCCTGAATAAAGTATTAATCCTAAACGAATCCGAGAAACTCTCCATAACGGAATATAGCCACACAGCATGTTCTGCAGGGAATAATGCAGGATTCTATCCTTATCATTATCCTCATGAAGAGATCCCTGAAAGAAGTGTTATTTTTTATAAATTTGTGCTTAATACGGGATTCAGGAGTCGCGTCTTGTTTGGAAAAAAACTCTGGACCATTTGAAGCCAACTTGGATCATAATGGGAACTAATTAAAAATAATATCCAATGAAAAAAGACTTACTCAATTGTCTTACTTAATATAAATTTAAAATAAAATTTATAAACAAAAAAACTCTCTATAATTCTAAAAAACGTGATAACTCAAAAATGGTTAATTTTTGCACCATGCATATGGGGATTCAAATTATTGCAAATAGTCACCCGTATCACCTTCCAATGGATATACGTCGAATTACCAATAACCCTGTATATTTGAATTAAATATCAACCGCTGTATACCAAACTCATTTAGATTTGTTTATATTATGTAATGGAAATTGGACAGGCAAAGGTCCAGGTACATAATGTTAAGTCACCAATTATATTGGGGCTGTAAGAAATATTTACAATTCCTTGGTGGTTGTACCACCAATGTGCCCAACATCAGGAACTAAGATTTTATATCCCTTGTATGATCTTGGAACTTGCTTTGAAACCGAGACACAACAATCCTAAGTATTACTTATCCATCCTCATGCTCTTTCCCAATTATATTTGGAGCGAAGCAGCATCTTCTTCCATACTTCTCTGCCAGACAATATCTCACAAGTAACATTCTTTCTAACCATATCGTCTTTCACACAGTCCATCCATCGTTTCTTGGTTCGTCCTCTACCTCTGTATCCATCCACATCCATGCACAAGGCATTCCTCACAATATGTTCCTCATTCCTCCTCATTACATGCCCATACCATGATAGCCGCCTTCCACATAACTTCTCGGCTATCGGTGTCACTTTCAAACTTCCTCGAATCCTAAGTATTACTGTTTGTATATATTACTGTTATGGCTGATTACCTGATGAGTTGGGATTACCAAAAGCCTTTTATCCATTCATATGTTTATGCTAGAACGACATACACAAAACATTACTCATACAAACAATATTACTTACATTTGTCACATAAAACAACAAACATCTGTTCATTGTTTCCCTTTCGATTAACAAAAGTAAGGGTTATTGATAATGACCCTTTTAACGCCAGACCACATATTGTATATATGAACATACACGTTTGTTCATTTTATAATTAATTATTTTTTTATATAAAATTAGAGTGTCTTATTGTAATATTAAAATATATAATAGTAATACGAATTATACATATACTGCTACATATTTTTATTATATATAATTTATTATAGATTATGTATATACCATTTTAAAATTAAAATTAAAATTAAAAAAAAGAACAGAAAAGAAAATCACGTCCACCACGGCCACGTCTCCCAAGAAGACGACATGAATGATTTCCACCGAAGATCTGCTGATGTTTAGTATAAAATATAATACGCCAAAATGCTTAATATAAAATGTAAAAAAGGCACGGGCATCTGCGAGTCTGTGGATGTTGTAAATTAAATAAAATATATATATATTAAAATAAACGCTTTCCAACCGACTTCAAAAAGGAGGAGGTTATCAATTCGTCTGTATTTTTTTTATGTTTGTTACCTCATAACTTTTAACTGTGTGGACCGATTCTGATTTTTTTTGCTTGAAAGATAGTGCTTCCCGTGTGGTCCCACTTTAATTTAGTTCGGTTCTGATAATGGTACATAGAACACTAGCTCCAAATATAACAATAACTATAACTACGTTATATAATCGTAAATCGACATTTAAGTAGTCTAATACGTTTAATTTCATTTTACATTTGTTTGAAGTCGGTTTTTCTTTTTGTTAAAATTTGTATTTACTCAATGCATATCCTTTAGTCAAAAGTGCTTGTAAAAGCCTACTTGAATAAAATATATTTCAATTTTGACTATAAACACAATCAAAAATATTAGCGCGTCAACTTAAGGCACGCTTGGTTTGTGGTTTGCGATATCTAGTCTATTCTAAATCTGTGATAAGATCTCACTTCGTAACTCACTCATAAACCGTCGACAAACGACTTACGTCAATATTCAAATATGATGCACGAATCATTATAAAATTATAATTATTTTAGTCAATATCCGAATTCTGAAATTTCACAATTGCAATTCGCAGTGAATTCCGAGCTAGTTCTTTCATAATATCAGTTGTCAAAATGGGCAACGTTTTCCTCTCAATTTTGAATTTTCCATATGAGAACGCTGTCCCTACTCAACCATATAACTTAACATCCATTAAGCGAGATATAAGTGACTTTAAGATATACTTACATTTTAAAACTTTGTCAAAAACACTTCCGCCTTCAACTAAATAAAATTTAAATACCAAAGCCGTAATGATGAGATACCGCAATTCACACTTCGTCATTGAAATTAATTTGCAATTATTTACAAATTGAAATGCGAGACGGAAAAGTTTGTAACGAATTATAATAATAAAACGTCGCTCGGAAAACGGACGCTGGAATTTTAAACCGTATAAAAACTGTTTGAAATTCGAATACTCGGATTCGAATTACAAATCGGCGGTGGAACGAGTGTTCTTGTTATAAAAATAACGTTTTGTAATTCCAAATTTGAAATTCCCTTTTTCGACAAGACAAGTATTTACATAAACAAGAGCCTTTACTGAATTCGTTGTACAATTCAATATTATAAATGAAGATTTAACAGTCTACTGAATAAATAAATAAATGTAAATAGTTATTAAAACCTTTTTTTTATTTAATTCGTTTTTAAAAAGCGCTCTACAGAGAATTCGTAAATCGAGTCACTTATAAAAATCCAACGAAAGACAAAATATAAAAAGATGTCAAAACATTTATTATCCTCACATTTAATATAAAAAGCGTAATATTTTACTTTTTTATTATACTTGGTGGTAGGGCTTTGTGCAAGCCCGTCTGGGTAGGTACCACCCACTCATCAGTTATTCTACCGCCAAATAAAAGTACTCAGTATTGTTGTGTTCCCGTTTGAAGGGTGAGTGAGCCAGTGTACAGGCACAAGGGGCATAATATCTTAGTTCCCAAGGTTGATGGCGCAGTGATGTAAGGAATAGTTAATATTTCTCACATATCACATATCACCTATAACATAAAAAAAATGTGAAAGTAACTTTGTCTGTCTGTCTGTCGCTCTATCACGAACAAACAAATGAACCGAATTTGATGAAATTTGATATGAAGCAAATTTGCACTTCAAAAAGGACATAAGCATACAGACATAATTTGCTTGCCTAACACATGACAACCGACACTGTAAAACTCAAGCGAAACCGCGCACGACTACTAGTATACGTAAATTTGACTAGATATTGTAATGCCTCGTTCACACTGTGGGAACCTGCATGCTAGTGCACTTTGACTGGGCACAGTATGAACGAGCTTTCAAGTTAAATTGTACCCCAGATTTGGACAGCTTCAATTTTCTTTCGCTCTTCTGGTATTCCCTACCACTGGCATGCACATTAGCATCTGTCAACTGTTAGAACTGTATAGAAAAGAGAGATATACGTCACATATTGAAGAAGTTGATTTTTTTGGGCCACTAGACAGAAGTAAACTCAAACTCAAATAAATTTATTCAATATAGAAGAATTACACTTCCTTATTGATGGTCAATTGAAACACTACCACCGGTTCGGAAAAGAAAATACCCTGAGCTGAGAAGAACCGGCGAAGAAAACTCAGCAGGTCTCATATGTTATGTAAACAGATTTACCATTCACCAATGTGAAACCAAGCTGGGTTACTAAGATCTTTTGCTATTTACACTAGCTCACCACTAGCTCACTGGTTTACCTTTCAAACTGGAATACAAAAATACTGCTATTTTCAATAATACTTACTGTTTATTAGTAGATGATCCAGTGGATAGTGCTAGGCAAGCACCACTTAATATTCATGTGCTTAATTTGTCTTTATAATAATGTTGTCTTAGATTTTCGCGATTATTACAAATTGAAATAAAACTGTTATAACGGATTTAAATAGCGTATATTAATTATTTTTATCATCCCGACGTTTCGAGCACTTTACAGCGTTCGTGGTCTTGTCTTTATAACTCATCTCGTGCTCGGCGGTGAAGGAAAACGTCGTGAGGAAACCTACATGTGTTTTATTTCATAGAAATTCTGCCACATGTGTATTCCACCAACATTGGAACAGTGTGGTGGAATATGTTCCAAACCTTCTCCTCAAAGGGAGAGGAGGCCTTAGCCAAGCAAGAAAGTTTACAGGCTGTTGTTGTTGTTGATAGTATATCTAGTGAGTGGATATGGCCCAGAGCACAGTGCACGATTAACGTATAGGCTTATATAAAAGGTTTTAATTAAATGATATTATGAGTACTGTAATTGTATGTTGATGATATAAGGCTTCTTTTGTAATGTTTTGAGTTGAAATTTACTTTTGATGTATTCCAAATAGTTTTCGCTTGCTAATTAAAACGTTTTTATAATTATATAATAATAGCTGTTGTAATATCGTGGTATAAACTAGTATTGTGATATGGTTTTACTTGTGTTTTTTTTTGTATAATTTTTTCTTTATTTCCTCTAATCTTGGGAGCAGTTAAGTATAATATAAGACAACATCACATACCCTACTCTGATCCCTGTGTAAGTAGCTAAAGCACTCGTGTTATGGAAAATCAGAAGTAAAGACAGTTTGTGGTATAAAACCCCAGACAATATCCAAAACTAATGATAATCTACATCGACTCGGCCCGGAATCGAACCCAGGACCTCGAAGTGTCGAACCCATGAAAACCGGTGTACATACCACTCGACTACGGAGGTCGTCAAAAGTTCGTATAAAGGGACGGAAGTGTGTAAAAGGAAGAAAAAGCGCGCGCAATTTGATTTGACCAATGAGCATGGTTCCAAAGTTGGTCCCAAAGTTCGCCTTTACATTTCTTTAATATACTACAGATTTTTTTCTTGTTTCTTTAATAAAATGTCCATGTATTATTACGTACAAGAACTTTCATCTCGAAACTATCTATCTATTAAGAAAATCAAATCAAAATCTGTTGTGTATTTTTAAAGTTTTAAGCATACATGAGAACAGCGGTAAGCGACTTTGTTTTATACTATTTATATACACACATCAACATTGTCTAGGGATATTTTGCATTTACTCAATTATTTCAAAATTTATTAGAGATAACATGCAACATAGTTATATATTTATAAAGCCCATTTATCTGACTATACTCCAAAATAAAAAAGAAACCTTATTATTTTGCGTAAACATTTTATAATTTAAATATAGAAAAAAACGTAAAATAATGGTAAAACTAACAATTAATGTTTGCCTCAAGAAAATGTGAAAAATATAGAAAAGTTATTGTTTTTAACAGTCATTTTAACAATCAGTAGTCTGTAAAACCGCCTAGGACATTTATAACGGTCCTGCAAAAATGTTTCATACTTTGGATTGAGTTATCCAAGTCTTGCTGCGGTATATTGTCCCAGGTCCGACTAAGATGCAAAAAAAGTTGCTCTTCCGTCGCAATATTTGCAGGGAAATTCCTCAAAGCCCTTCTTTGGAGTATGTCCCATGCATGCTCTACGGAGTTAAGGTCAGGTGATTGGACGGGCCAGCCTCAGACCGATACGTCTTGTTCCTGCAACCAACTCGTCACCACTCTCGCTGTGTGCCAACGGGCGTTATCGTGCATGAGCGTGAATTCTTGGCTCATTTTTAGTCTATAGGGCTAAATTATTGGCACAAGCATCTCGTTACGGTATGTTTCGGCCACCATGGTGTTTCTGATCCAAACGAGGTCTGTTCTTCCAACAAGATGAATTTTCGCCCAAACCATAATTATCCCGCTGTGGTATGAATGAACTTTCTGAAGATGTTGCAGACGCATATTATGACCAGGGAATCGCCAAACACGTACGCTACGTGTATCGGGATGGAAACCGAACCGGGACTCATCGGTAAGCAGCATTACAGACCACTGGTTATCTTCCGAGAGCAAATTTACACGAACCCACTCTAGTCGTCGCCCACGATTTCCTCGGCGTATTGCTGGAGGACGAAGCGGTCTGTGAGAATGAAGGTTAGCTTAATGCAGCCTTCTCCTTACAGTTTGGTCATTCACAAGCAACTGGTCCTCTGGCTGGAGCCTCTGAAGCAATTGCAGTGCCGTAACATTTGGTTCTCTTTTCGCGATAACTAGCAAATATCGGTCTTGTCGTTGAGTGGTTATGCGCTTGCCACCTGGATATCTTTCCGTCACTTCACCAGTAGCACGGTAGCGTGACCATAACCTAGATATAACGTTTTGTCTTGTTCCAATCGCTTCAGCTATACTTCGTTGAGTAGCCCCAGGTTGGAGCATGTCTACTGCCCTTAGCATTTCTTCTTTCGTTAAATGGCGCCGCTGGATGATGCACACAATAGGTTTAACTCGAAATTAATCGATAATTTGTTATAAAACTCAAATTTGACACAAAAAAATATCTCAATATGACTGTAGGTAAACGAAACTCTCGGGTATCGCTACCATTATGTCGAGTAACTATTTTATTTTTATTTATTTTTTTCAAATTCAAATTTAGAATCGTCCAAGAAGGTTTACAAAATAGTTTTTAATCAAAACATTTTAAAACTTGCTATGATTTTTTGAGTTTAAGAATTTTATTCAAAATATCCCTAGACGATGTTGATGTGTATATATAATTTTCATACCCATCATTATCGATATTTTACATCTGCTCACCCATGATGTAAAGTTTTGATCTCTGTGAAGAATAACTGACTCTAAATGCCCACTGTCGATATAAGGTCTCCTCTCCTTTTGAGGATTGTCTTTTAAAGTTATTCCATCACGAGACTTCAATGCCAGATACTTTTCCCTTTTGAGCACAGGCTGAATTATAAATACAATGTTGATAGCTGGGTCACCTAAAATTATTTATCTAGAAAATGTCAGGAAAATACTCATTAAAATGTACCCCATACGTAAAACAAAGACCTACTTTTATCCCGAGGCGAATTCGGTCAACAAACTAGTATTGTACATTTTGCTATGTATATATCATTAAAAGAAATACAAATAAAAATTGAACCTTCCATTGCCGGTTTCTGACATTCAAGAATGAAATTAGGGTGAGTCCCCTTTGCTAGCGTTATTAATTATAAATTATTTATTGAGTATTATATTTTGGCCGTATGTGAAAGATCCTTTTTATTACTTATATATAGTCCTTAGTATTTTCGTGAAGCCAGAAAATCATAGACACTTATACAATATCTGGCTTTCAAGCTTGTAAGACAGAGAGAGACAATGTAAGACCAAAATGACTCCAGACTTATAAGTACCAACTATTACATTTACTTGGTGGTAGGGCTTTGTCACAAGGGACATAACATCTTAGTTCCCAAAGTTGGTGGCACATTGACGATGTAAAGAATAGTTAATATTTCTTACAGCGTCATTGTCTATGGGTGATGGTGACCACTTACCATCAGGTGGCCCATATGCTCGCCCGCCAACCTATACCATAAAAAAATAGAGCGATTTTTTATGAAATCATCTACATAGTATCTTATTCATAAAATGTTGATAACCGACTTACGATGACACGCCATTTTGATGCATATGTCTAATTATATAAATGTCAATGTCGCATATCATATTCCGACATACGTACGTATTCAGTAGACTTAACTCAATCTAGAATGAGAAGAATGAACAATTTCTCGAAATAAAAACTTAATAATATTCAATGGCTCTGAATTCAAGATAGCAATTATATAAGCATAAAACATTATATATATGTTAGTGTTTCAAGATAACAAATTTATGATGAAACGTTTAATTTAAATAAATTATTAAACGAAATCGCTAGCAAACGTGCTACACGCTAAGTGCCCCTTAGATGGACCCATATTATTCACGGGGCTGATATCGTGCCGAGTAAAACTTACATAAAACTACACGGCCTGCCCCTTTTTATTCCCACCAAACGTGCCTTTCGAGGTTATACGAGTATCCATTGTGACATCCGATTCGTTTAAAATTTAATTTGTATTTATAAGACTACCTTATTATAAAAACGATATATCTCTTTTCATCGACATTGTTTTGACATTCAAAGAAAGAAGACAGCGCTATGTTAACAATGACCGCTTAACATTGCCAGATTGATAGTACCCTAGCGACCCTCGCACGGGTGCAATACTGATACTAAATATATTACAGAATTTGTTTATTTACGACATCACATTAGAAACTTCTATAATTATCAGTGTTTCTTTACTATATTGTCCATGTATTACATACAGAAACCTTCCTATCGAATCACTCTATCTACTAAAAAACCGCATCAAAATGCGTTACGTAATTCTAAAGATCTAAGAATACATAGACACAGACAGGTATAAGTGACTTTGTTTTATACTTAGAAAATGTTAGTGTACTTCTCGTGAGAAGTATAACATTACTTTACTTATTTGTAATAAAGTGACTGTTATTATTATGATAAATGTTTTTTTTTTACTCCGTTACTATAAGACTCTAAAAATAAAGATTGTAAAATAGAAAAAGGTGTGAGGTTGTCTATTTCGAGCAACACTTAATTGGTGGTTTAGCGAGCTATTTCACTGTGTAGCTTTATGTTCATCATAAAAATATGCTCTCATTATATTTTCGGAACTCGGCAAAAGAGGTTTGATATCAAAAATATTCCAAATCCACAATGAAATATACTTAATAAAGATATATTAATGAGTCGAGATGGTCCAGTGGTTAGAACGCGTGCACCTTAACCGATGATTGCGGATTCGTGTGCTTAATTTGTCTTTATAATTCATCTCGTGCTCAGCGGTGAAGGAAAACATCGTGAGGAAACCTGCCTGTGACAAATTTCATAGAAATTCTGCCACATGTGTATACCACCAACGTGGTATATGTTCCAAACCTTCTCCTCAAAGGGAGAGGAGGCCTTTAGCCCAACCGTGGGAATTTACCGGCTGTTGTTGTAATATATTAAACCAAAAATATAACTATGATTACATATTATATTACTATATAACACCACTCGTTCCAAAGGCAAAACCAGTTTGTTAACCTGTGTGATGTCCACAACTCCACACAGACCCTGTACGGCCCCCTAAAGTGGTGGTAAGGCCGTCTACAGTACAGATGGGAATATTATCTGTGGTGTCTTATTTGGATGGAGTTCACGCCACAGAACGATCAAGCCTTTGCGACTATTTTTTTTCTTATTTGTAGTAGTGCTGTTGGCTTTACTGACCTTTACAGCGTAACCGGGCGTTCGGGCGAGTACTAGACTCAGCCCTGGAGTTGTGCGCTAGACTCGGGGTTGTAGTTCGTTCTGAGGGTGTCTCCTATGAGCTCACACCTTGGCTCACGAACGAATTAGGTAGGGTGGGACGTGTGAAGGCGACTATATACTCGTATTACTCATCATATATAACTTCCTTTGACAAAGGATAGCGTGATTCAGAAACACGAATAAAAAGAACAACGCCATCTTTTGGTACATGATAAGAGCTAAATAAATAATTAAAGATTATACAATTATCATACCTGAATAAGCTCGTTAAGACAAAAAATTCCGCAATTATGAAAACAGCCGTTTGAAAAAAAAAAATCCTTAATTTATTTGGAAAATAATTAGGAATCTCGTCGTTGCCTCGGGGCCTCCAGACTTTTAAATCCTAAACAATATTTATAGATAAAGCCGATGTACTGTTATTATTTGTATCTTGTAGAAATGTGGAATAATGTCTTTAATTATTATAATAGTTATTGTAATTAATGACACTTATGACTTTCTGGTGTTCTGATTGTAACAAAATTCAGAAAAACCATTATCACCAATACAATTCATAAAATGACTTCAAAATTAATGAAGTAAATTTTATGGACAGTGGAAACGAATTCGGACTGTCCAAATTTGACATGTGCGAGGATATTACTTAGGTTTTTACGAGAGACAATTTTGACGCACAGACGACCGGCCATTTTACAAAATGACCTCATGTCGAGCTGGACTGTATTGCGTTATAGTAACTTTGATCCCGAAAAAATTCAAAGGTAACATACAATACAATTCGATAATATACTCATTTTCGGTTATAAGACCAGATTAATTTGTTAGGAGCAGGCAAGCACCATTGTATTTCTGTGCTTAATTTGTGTTTATAATGCAATTTGCAATGGATGGCTTGTGTAAAAGATTATATGGGGCCCATTCATTTATTAATTATTACGTAAGATGAATTAATAAAGGAGCTGAGATGGCCCAGTGGTAAGAACGCGCGCATTTTGCTGTATATTTAGTGATTTGCTGTTATGATTGCGGGTTCAAACACAGGCAAGCACCACTATGTATAAGTGCTTAATTTGCTTAATTTATAATTCATCTCGTGCTCGGCGGTGAAGAAAAACATCGTGAGTCCTGCATGTGTCTAATTTCATCGAAATTCTGCCACATGTACATTCCACCAACCCGCGTTGGAACAGCGTGGAGGTATATGATCCGAACCTTACAGGCTGTTACTTTACTTTACTTTACTTTACGTAAGATGATCTAGGGGACCATGTCTTATGTTTTCTTACAAGGAACCACTGCCACGCACAACCACTTTGTGGAAGCAGCTTTCGCCGGCGGTTTTTCCGAACCGATACGACATGGTAACCTTCAAGAAAAGAGCCTACTCCTTCCAAGCTTCCAATAAGTATTATACGGGGAATAGGGATTTGTCCTGTTCCTATTTTTCTTATCATAGGGGCGTCAAAAACTAGTAAAAATAGTTTCACGTAATAAATGAATGGTTGTATGGTTAGAAAGAATGTTACTTATGAAATGACGTCCGACGGAGAAGTATAGAAGAAGAAGAAGACACGCTGTGCTGGTCAGCACCAAGTAAAATTAAGATAAGGGGAGGATGATGATGCAGTGATGAAGTAAAACATCGTGAGGTAACCTGCGTGTGTATCATTTCAATGTTTTTTTTTACATGTGACTATAATAAGCTGCTTCGGAAGAAGTTGCATCGGAAAATAATGACAACAATTGAGTTTCTTGCCGGTTCTTCTTGGATCTGCTTTCCGAACCGGTGGTAGCTTCACTTAATGTAATTAATTGATGATTCAAAAGTCATTGTAAAAGTTTACTTGAATGAAGTATATTTTATTTTCGATTGATTTTAAAAGATATCTTATCCCTTAAAATTTAGTATTTGCCCCCAGCAGTGGGTGACAAGCCTCTCAATTCCAATAACAAAAGTTACTTACCACCAATGTTTCATTGGCGAGATATAACGAAGTTAATTAACTACATGGCATTTTTAATAAATTATATACCCAAAAGTATAATATACCCCCGAGCTATCCCCGCCCTTACTTAATCACCATACCCGGGGCTAATTTATCCCACTGCACGCCCTTTTTTACGTACTTTCAAACATCATTTAATATATCTTAGTATTTATATGTGAAATTAATATAATAGCCTGTAAATTTCTCATAGCTGGGCTAAGGCCTCTTCTGCCTTTGAGGAGACTAGTAGGAGCAAATTTTACCACGATGCGGAAGAAATTTTCCAGTTCGGAAGAGGATTCACATGTGGCAGTATTTCATTGAAATTAGAAACATCCAGGTTTCCTCGCAATGTTTTCCATCACCGCCGAGCTTGATTTATAAATCTGTATCGATTTAAAAACTGACGAGTGGTGTGTACACCGGTTTTCATGGGTACGCCACTCATGTTCCGGTACCATCGTTAGCTTTAGCTACTTACATTGGGATCAGAGTAATGTAAGTGATGTTGTCCGATATTGTTTTTGTTTATAAACATAAATTTGAGCCTGCAACCATTGGTTATAAAAATAAAATTATTATATTCATATATTTATTCAAGTAGCCTTTCAAAATTACGTTTAAATCGTCATATTACAGAACTGAATTAAAACTAAAACTACCATTGCTTCGAAATATAGATTCCACCGAGAAGAACCATCATATAACAAATGGACCATCTAAAGTTAAGTGGTATAGGTTGGCGGCCGAGCATATGGGCCACCTGATGGTAAGTGGTCACCACAGCTCATAGGCCAATGAAGCTGTTAGAAATATTAACCACTCCTTACATTGCCAATGCACAGTGAATCCTGGGAAATAGGTGTTATGTTCCTTGTACCTGTAGTTACACTGGCTCACTCACCCTTCAAACCGGAATAATGAGTACTGTTGTTTAGCGATAGAATATTGAAGTAAAAATAATATGATGTACACAAAGATCGGGGTTTGACCCACATATGTTATAAATACAGCTTAGTAGTTCTGTTTATACAAAATTTATAATAAAGATTAAACAAAACAGCGTCCGACTGAGATTCATCTCAACGCGTCCGGCGTGATAGATTGGCTCGGCAATTAGGAAGATACGAATTAAAACTCGCTCCATAAGAGAGATCAGTTTTTTGGTTCAATTATTAAACTCAAAACTCTGAGACGAAAGTAATTAGAGCTTTTTGTGTCGATATACGAATAATGTTAGAATTTGTATAATTAATTTCTTATGATAACTGATTTGAATTCAATGTGAAGAAATTAAAAAGGTTATACACAGAATTGACACTTGCTTTATAATGTTTTCTACTAAATGGGACGTATTTTTTGTAATGCCCAATTCCAAGAAAAAATACAATTAACTATACTGTAACTACAGACACAAGGGACATAATATTTTCGTTCCCAAGGTTGGTAGGGCATTGACGATGTAAGGAATAGTAAATATTTCTTACAGCGTCATTGTCTATGGGTGATGGTGACCACTTACCATCAGGTGGCCCATATGCTCGTCCGCCAACCTATACTATAAAAAAGGTCCAGCATTGGTACATTTACTAGCTGTAACTTTAAATAAATTATATAGTTGATTCAGTTCGGTTTTAAGTTTTATTATTCTATGTTATATTCTTAAAGCTACATATACCTCGGGTATAGCGTTGGTTGTTAATTTGCTGCGAATTTATTGGCGTTCAATTGTGAATATATTAGGGGAGGAAAAGTGTTCTGATTTATAACCGAACTGCGTAATGTAGTGTAAGAGCTTATATGTCATTTGATATTACTAAATATACTTCGGAAATATTTAGCGTAATAATTATTAATTAATTAGAATCAATTTCAACAGATAGCCCATATGCTCGTCCGGCAACCTATACCATTATAAAAAAAAAACAATTATACTTTTAGTTTACTCAGTTATTATCTGTCTGTCTATTGTTCTGAACAAACATTGTTCCAACTAATCTCTGAAACAGCTAGACCGATATCTGTTGAATATAGTATGAAATAGGCTACATTAATATTTTTTTTGTTAAATGAAACGCGCTCGAAACCACGGGCACAGCTAGTGTGTAAATAATATTATTCATTATTTAAATATCAATTAGCTTTTAACCACTATTGATATCGTTTCCGTAGTGTAGCGGTTATCACGTGTGCTTCACACGCACAAGGTCCCCGGTTCGATCCCGGGCGGAAACAATTTTTTATTTTTCAAGTTATTATTAATTTTTATTTTATGTAATTTATATAATGAATACATTTAATATTGACGCCTGAAGAACTTTTTTTTTATAGTTTGTTCCACATATATATTGTTGTGTCGATATTGACATTATAAGTGATAAAATCGAACGACTACAACACTGAGTCTGCTATAAAATAATAAAGATAATGTCGGTAATTAGTAATTACAGTATTAGTACAGAATAACTTAACAAGATGGCGCACCATGCGACTTATAATGAGCCAGCACGAGAGGCGTAAATAAAACTATTTATATCATTAACTATTTATTAAGAACAAGAAGTAAATAAATTACATTTATACTATTAACTAATCAGCCTAGGGTCTAGTACTAGAGGCCTGAGCCTTGAAGTGAATTCTCCTTCGTATGATTCATCGACGGTCTTCAAAAGCAAAATAAATTTATTCAAGTAGGCTTTTACAAGCACTTTTGAATCGTCAGGTTACAATTAAGTGAAGCTGCCACCGGTTCGGAAAGTAGATTCTACCGAAGCAAACAGCACGAAACCCAGTAGTTACCCTTTTTCAACATTTAAAAAATACAGTCGTGTTAGTTAATACAATTATTTAAATGAATATGTGCTGCCTGGAAGTCAACAGGTATTAACTGCACGCTTTTTTATCATCTACAAAAACTTGTATCGAATTATATGTCTTTTTTACCAATGTATTTTTTAACCGACTTCAAAAAAAGGAGGAGGTTCTCAGTTCGTCGGGGCCTTTTTTTTTTTTTTTTTTTTTTATTTTTTATGTATGTTACCGAATTACTCGAAGATGGCTGGGCCGATTTTGACAATTCTTTTTTTGTTTGAAAGGGCATGTTTTACAGGTGGTCCCATTGTCAGGAGATCAGGATCTGATGATGGGATCCTGGAGAAATCGAGGGAACTCCTCAAATTTTATAGGCACACCTATAGTGATTTCGGTTTTATTCAAAGTGCCTTGGTCATATGCTCACGAAAAGTGACATTTGATGAAGTGGAACTGATGATGAAGACCACAACTAGTAATCAGAACCTATTAGTAAGTAACTATTTTACGGGCTTAGTTCTATTTCTTTAAGATAGTCGTCAAGCAATTGATGTTAGTAAACATGCCTATGATGAAGTCTAGCTGATGGTGGACTACCAGGAGAACTCCTCAATGATTAACGGCATTAAAGTGAATGACAAACACTACCAATTGTAATTATAAATAACAAAAAAACACTGAAAAGCAGTAAATAAATTTTTATAAATAAAAAAAAACCGCCTTCAAAAATGAACTAAAAAGAAAAAAATAATCAGTTACATCCATATCCAATTTACGATTTTTTAATCACCTTTTGAAGGCGGTAAAATAAATAAATAAATAAATAAATAAATAAATAAATAAATAAATAAAATAAATAAATAAATAAATATAAAAATGCGCTAAAAAGTAATAAAAATAATTGCATATTTAACATATTTTTTAGAGTCCTCCTAGGTAAAATGAAATGAAAAATATTAGACTACTTAAAAGTCGATTTACGATTATATAACGTAGTTATAGTTATTTATATATTTAAAAAATATAGACGAATTGATAACCCCTTCCTTTGAAGTTCCGTTGAAGTCGGTTGAAAATAGCCACATTATCTTGCATGCTAACTCTTGGTAAGATAACAAAATAAATAATAGACAAACACATCACGCTTATGTTTTATTTTAAGATATAATTAATAATATAATTTAATATAAGTTGTCGATGAGATGTTTTTAATGATGCTAAATTGTTACCAGCGCCTATCAACGTTTTTGTAGTATATGTCAACTTAAAATCACAACATGTGAAAAAACAAAAAAAAATGAAAGTAAATCGACGCGATATCTTGGTTATGATTAATTTATTTATTTATTAATTCTTTATTGCATCCAAATTTAAACTTAAAACAAGAAATTTGATACATTTTTGCTACACAAAAGTTGCATGAGGTACAAAAGGTTAATCTATGATATTGAATCTATTATTGGATTTTTTTGAAGTAAAATTAAGTGTAAATAAACGGTTGTAAATATGGAAAACTTCGTGAGGAAACCTGCATGTGACAAGTTTGATAGAAATTCTGCCACATTTCTACTCCACCAACCCGCATTGGAACAGCGTGGTGGAATATGTTCCAAACCCTCTCCTTAATGGAAGAGGAGGCCTTATCCCAGCAGTGAGAAATTTACGGGCTGTTACTTTACTTTTTACTACTTTATACTAATTGTTACAAATTTTAAATTAGCAACCACAATTACAAGTGAGTTTTACAAGTAGTTTTACCTCCATCACCTTGATTTCCATTAATCCACAACCACGCGATTTTTAAGACATTTTCTGCGTCTCACAAACACTCTGTGGAACCAACTTTTGCCGGCAGTTTTTCCGAACCGATACAACTTGGCAACCTTCAAGAAAAGAGCATTCTTTATAAGCAATGCACCTGCCGGCCCGCGGTGTTATAGATGTCCATGGACAGTGGTAATCACTTTCCATCAGGTGAGCCTCCTGCTCGTTATCCCCCTATAACATAAAAAAGTTAAAATAAACGCCCTAGATTTTACATAACAGTTTCAGTTACTGCTGATCCAAAATGTGTAAAGTTTAGCTAATTTATTAGATTCCCGCATCGAAGCTTCCTGGAGGAAAAAGCTGACCTTTTCCTCGAAATCAAGAGTGCTTAGAAGTAGGTTAGGGAAATATATACAGGGTTTAAATATTTTTAAAGCGCTTCTGTCTATGCTGTGGGACTTACTAACTGTATCGTGTCGAATATATTACCAATATTAATAATACTCTTTATTTGAAAAATATGAGCATTACAGTATTTACACAAAGTCACTTATATCTACACTAATTACCTAACATTTTTTAAATTTTCTTACTAATTTAACTAAATCATACTACTAAGGACAAATGAAATAAAATTTAGTAAAAATAAAATTAAATTAAAATATTGATCGCTTAAAAAAATAACTTGATTTACATTTGTTTTTTTTTTAGTATAAATGAAACAGTTTCTGTTACAAAGCCTATGATATTGTGAATTTTTATTTTCATTCTATGCTATCGGTTTTGAATTTGAAAAATACGAGCTGTAGGAAAAATTGGGTTAAGCTGAAAGCATTGTCACTATTATAATAAAAATATGAGGAAACTCGGTTATTGGTTTTTAAATTTACCCTTGTTAACATTACCAATTTATAAACAAGGCACCTAAATATATCATAAATAGGATTTTTTAATTTTAATATTGATTAAGAATGCTAAAAATTAAAATTGTTGATTATTATACTAAGAAAGTTAAAATGATCGATGTTTATTCATTTTTTTTTTTGGTATAAATTGCCGGACGAGCATATGGGCGACTTGATGGTAAGTGATCACCCATAGAAAATGACGCTGTAAGAAATATTAACTATTCTTTCATTGTCAATGTGCCACCAGCCTTGGGAACTAAGATGTTATATCCCTTGTGCCTGTAGTTACACTGGCTCACAACAATACTGAGTACTGTTATTTGGTAGAATAACTGGTGAGTGTGTGGTACCTACCCAGACGGGCTTACACAAAGCCCTACCACCAAGTGAAATTCATGAAGACCGCATTGAAATCCTATGCGTAGCTTAAACTATCAGATGATAGTTTCATAATATGTGGAGACATCTGATCTTCCATACAAACTTTATCAGTTTACACTTTACTATATTACTATATTAACATACAAAATTATGACTTTGTGTAGCCTGTAAATTTCCCACTGCTGGGTTAAGGTCTCCTCTCCTATTCAAGAGAGGGTTTGAAACATTTTCCACCACGCTGTTCCAATGCGGGTTGGTGGAATGCACATGTGGCAGAATTTTGATAAAATTAGACACATACAGGTTTCCTCACGATGTTTTCCTTCACCGCCGAGCACGAGATGAATTATAACATATCAGAAATCAAGCACATATATGTATAAATAGTGGTGCTTGCCTGGGTTTGAACACGAAATCGTCGGTTAAGATGCACGCGTTCTAACCGCTGGGCTATCTCAGCTCAGTATTATTTGTACCTTGGAGTAATAGTGGGAAAACCTTCATTAAAAGTATAACGCCTCGCCTTATTGCCTCCACTGGTGACAGGAGGTAGGTTCATTTATTGCCCAGAGGATCGGAATTGCGATTAAACGGGGAAACGCTGCTAGCATTCTTGCCACCATTCCACGCAATCATGTTTTATACTGTAACATTTTTTTTAAATTCTAGCTCGTATGCATTTAAGTGGTTTAATTAATAACTAGCAACACGCCCGGTTTCGCACGGCAATACTGATACTAAATATACAACAAAATTTGTTTATTTACGACATCACATTAGAAACTTCTAAAATTATTAGTGTTTCTTTACTATATTGTCCATGTATTATATACAAAAACCTTCCTCACAAATCACTCTATCTATTAAAAAAACTCGCATCAAAATCCGTTACGTTATTTTAAAGATCTAAGTATACATAGGGAGAGATCGTAAGCGACTTCGTTTTATACTATGTAATGATGATTATTTATTATATAATAGTTAAGTTTATTTATTTAATTTATGATAGTGCATGATGAGACTTCCTGTAAAACATTTGCTTAGATATTTATTTTTTTATTTTAAATGTAATATTGTATCTACTTTTGGTTGTCCTAATGAAAATAAAATAATTAATATAAATACATAGCAAATATGAGACAACATCAGATACATTACTCTGATCCCAATGTAAGTAGCTAAAGCACTTGTGTTATGGAAAATCAGAAGTAACGACGTTATTACAAACACCCAGATCTTTTTTGCAGAATGAAATAGTTTTTATATCTTATCGTTACTCCAAACCAAAATGCCGTAAGATTGGAGTATTATGACAATGCAAGCAACCAAAATATACTAATCCAGTAACAACATTGGTTAGTTGGCTAACTTTTCTAACCGCATCTAGCGGATTTGAGTCTCCTTGGGTATAAGTACTTCGGTATGCATATCTTAGATAAATAAATAAATATCGGACAACATTACATATTTTTTTCTGATCCCAGTGTTAGTAGCTAAAGCACTTCTATTATGGAAAATCAGAAGTAACGACGTTATCACAAACATCCAGACCCAAGACAACGTAGAAAAGTAATGATAGTCTTCATTGACCCGGTGTAACGAACTCGGAACCTCGGAGTGTACCCATGGAAACCGGTGTACACACCACTCGACCACCGAGGTCGTCTCATAATCAAAATCGAAATCAAAATAAACTTTATTCATGTAGGCTTTTACAAGCACTTTTGAATCGTCATTTTACAATTAAGTGAAGCGACCACCGGTTCGGATAGTAGATTCTACCGAGAAGAATCGGCAAGAAAGTCAGAAGGTTACTCTTTTTCAACATTTAATAAATACAAAGTCATGTTAATTAACAGGTATTAGCACCACGCTTTTTTATCATCTATATCTATTATCTCAGATATAGGATGTGCAAATGACTGTCATCAATACATAATACGATTCGAGAAACTTTAAACACATAACGAATTTATTTTAACGTTAATTTATTCCCGATAATAAATTGTAATTAATTTAAAACGACGCCACTCCGTTATGCGTCGATTAAATTGATATTTCGTTATTAATAATTAATATGGCGTCGACGAAATTATAACATTTGCGACGCCATGTTACAAATGGTAGATTCAATTGTGTTAAAAAGTCATGATCACTCATTATTACAAGAAATAAGAATAAACTTGTAACCCTTAGTTTCCGTTTGCATACGGTAAATAGAACGTCTTTGGGCAATGGTATACGCATATATAATAAGATACCGGGAAATATAATCAATTTACCATTCTCAAAATTTAAAAAGATAATTAAGACTACATTAATAAATAAATCGTATTATTCATTAAAAGTAAATAAATAAATAAATAAAAGAGTACTTTTTGGAAAGAAACGCCTGGAGTTAGGCTCGAGTTCCATCATAGGACACTAATTACTGTAAATAACAGCATTGTAAATTTTTTTATATGAAAAGAGCAATTATTGACGATTCAAAAACGCTTTATTGTAAAGTTTACTTAAATAAAATTGATTTTATTGATTGATTATAATCTTAATACAGGCTAATAGAAACAAGAATATACTTCTTACGCCAAGTACCTGATTACACAGTGTTAGTGACTCTTTTTTGGGGTAATGTTAGGTTTATACAACAGGATCCCAGAAAACGTTCAAAAATATTCAATTTTAAAATTCAATAGAATCGTTTGTGTGCTATTACAACACTAATGAATTTCTAGTTGACAGCACACCTTGGGAATGCGATGATCGCCTCAAGGATGTTTCAAATAACAAAAATATATATAAAAAAATGATCGAGTTTCTTTCGCCGGTTCTTCTCAGGTCTGAGGTGTTAAATTTCGAACTGGTGGTAGATTTTTGACTATCAATAAGAAAGAGTAGTCATTTCTATTTTGGATAAAGATTTTTGACTATCAATAAGAAAGTGTAGGCATTTCTATTTTGAATAAAGATTTTTTACTATCAATAATAAAGTGTAGGCATTTCTATTTTGAATAAAGATTTTTGACTATCAATAAGAAAGTGTAGGCATTTCTATTTTGAATAAAGATTTTTAACTATCAATAAGAAAGTGTAGGCATTTCTATTTTGAATAAAGATTTTTGACTATCAATACGAAAATGTAGGCATTTCTATTTTGAATAAAGATTTTTGACTATCAATAAGAAAGTGTAGGCATTTCTATTTTCAATAAAGATTTTTGACTATCAATAAGAAAGTGTAGACATTTCTATTTTGAATAAAGATTTTTGACTTTGAATTTGTAAGGATTTTTATCCCCGTGATTATGGGACGATAGCTGCACATAAAAGATCGTTTATGGTCTTATTTTGAAGAGTTCCAGCCGTAGTGCAGAAAATTAAAAAGGATCCTTGATTCCAATTTACTATATTGTTAGATTTAACAATGAATTAAATTTAGAGAGCGGGAAAAAGTTGCTGGATGGGTAGAGAGCAGCGCTATACAGTCATGTATAAAAAAAAACAAATGTAAAACGTGCGAACAGATGTTGTGAGCTTACAATTATATTATCAATACCTGTGATTGCTCTCTATATTTGTATAAATATGTTGATTAAATAGGAACTTTGGCGTACAACTCACTCGTAACCTATGAATACAGAAACAAAAAGTTAGTTTAAAATAAATAACAAATATGATAATAATCACTTTTTAGTAAATGCATACATATACACAATGCATGCACGTGTGCATCTGTGTGTCTGTTTGGTCTGGCTAATATCTGGAACGGCTGGACAAATTTTGACGGGAGTTTCACTGACAGCTGATGTAGTGACTAACTTAGGATACAACAATATTTTTTTGATAAATTAAAACGCGTACGGATTCGTGGGCACAGTATTTAGCTAAAGTAATCTCGTTTCTGCCAGGTATCCCTCGACATTTCTCGATTTTTATATCGTTTAGTATTGAGCCAATTGTAAAGATAAATTTAGTGATTTAAAAAGTCGAAAAGATCATTAATCCACGCTTATCTCCAACAAGACAATGGCATGACATGAACAAAGATTTATTATTGAATTTTCTTGTTAATTTTCAATGATTAAATAAGATATTATTACTAATAGTGACAAATTTGTTAACACGAGAAATTCTTAAGATTCATTTAAGATCATTAAAATGCTAATTTGCTAAAACTGAAAAGATTTGAAATTTATACACATTATAACATAATATATTTTAGTTTGTCATTTGAACTTTAATCACCTTTAAATTTATTAAAAGCTTCATTGAGATTAGAAGGTCACAAGCGACATTTATAGATTTCGAAACTTATGTCAGGTTTTGTTTTGATTTAATTTCATTGTAAACTGGCGATATATATTCGTACGTTTTACTTTTTTACACAGCGCCCTCAACCTGGCCACTTTATAAATTTAATTTTTTATTAAATCGTAATAATTCAGTAAATCAAGAATCCTCTTTAATTTTCTGCACAGCAAAGGCTGTAGGTCTTCAAAATGAGACCATAACCGATCTTTTTTGTGCAAATATTGTACCATAATCACTGGGACATAAATTGGCTTGCGCTATTATACAAGATGTTAACGAAATAAAGTCTGCTTCTCAATATATACTTGACAATAATGAGGGTTCAACAACAAACAACAACAAAAATAACAGCCTGTAAATTTCCCACTGCTGGGCTAACGCCTCCTCTCTCTTTAAGGCGAAGGTCTGGAACCACGCTGTTCCAATTCGCTTAGGTGGAATACACATGAGGCATAATTTCTATGAAATTAGACACATTTAGATTTCCTCGTGATGTTTTCCTTCATCGCCGACCACGGGTTAAATTATAAACACAAATTAAGCACATGAATATTCAGCGGTGCTTGCCTGGGTTTGAACCCGCAATCATCGGTTAAGATGCACGCATTCTAACCACTGGACAATCTCTGTTCACTGAGTTCACTCAATGTGTGTTCGTAAAAATAAAAATGAATTTCTAGAAATTGTGATGTGAACGCTCTCAATACAAGGAACAAACATAAACTTGTTACTCCTGTAACACGACTATACAGGGTTAGTGAATCTTTTGTGGGACAATGTATACGCTTTTACAAGGAGACCAGAAAACGTTCAAAATGATTTCTATTGTAACGTTAAAAAAAACGTCAAAGAACATTCGTATACTGAAGGTTATTTTAGACTACAGCACGCCTTGCAAACGAAAGCCAAAAAAAGCCCCACTAAGTTTATTTTGCCAGTTCATCTCAAGCTTGAGATCTTTCTTTTCAAAGCGATAGTAGAATTTACACACGAATTATGTACTTTTGATGACCTCCATGGTCGAGAGGTGTGTATTTAGGGGAGGGCAACCGGGGCAACTGCCCTGGGGCCTCCACGTTAGTGGGGGCCACAGTTTTCAGCAAGTTAACAAATATATATTTTAAAAGTTACCGATACAAGTAAATAAATCATAGCTTACTGATTGAAATAAAAAAGTAATTAATTCATGATAATATAATTATAAGGTTGTTCACGCTTCTGTTTGTCTAGGGCCCCCACTGCTTTGTGGCCCGGGGCCTCCAGAGCTTTAAATCCGGCTCTGGGTGTGTACACCGGTTTTAATGGGTACGCCACTCTGAGGTCCCGGGTTCGATTCCCGGCCGAGTCAATGTAAATTAATTAGTTTTCTATGTTGTCTTGGGCCTGGGTGTATGTGGCACCGTCGTTACTTCTGATTTCCATAACACAAGTGCTTCAGCTACTTACATTGGGATCAGAATAATGTATGTGATGTTGTCTCATATTTATTTATTATTATTATTTATTAAAAATATATACAAGTGTATATAATGTCCTTGACTAATATTTATTTACGTGTGTGAGAAGAGAGAGAAACTCCAAATTAAAGTCTAGCAAAACAGCAAGCTGGTTGGTAAATAAGACAATTGACTATTTTATTCTATAATATAAATATTTTACTTTAACAATACAGTTTCGTAGAACTCTCGTAGAATACACGTAGTAATTACGTAGCAACGGAACGAAACGCCATAGCCATCGTAAAAAAACGATTCATACTTTATATCGAAGTTTATCTTATTTTTTATTAGAGCTTTGTTTGTTAATGCTTTAGTTATCTATGATTATAAAAATAAAATTAATTATCTAATTAAGAAGCAGTTGTTATTTCGATCTATGTTACTTAAGAGTTTGAAATTCGAAGAAAAGGAATTTGTTCTTCAATTTCGAAATATTGGGAGAAATCTTTCAGAAAAAAAACAGCTTGCCTAAATGGAACATTGTATTAAAATTCAATTGACAAAATAAGGGTTTAGAGATAACCTAAGTGGTGAAGGTTAAGTTCGAAATTTGGGAGAGTCTAGGGAGAATGAAGCATAGTGCTTTTAGGCACTATATTAGATGATTTTTTTTTCTTTTTTTTATGGTATAGGTTGGCGGACGAGCATATGGGCCTCCTGATAAGTAATAAAATATATATAATAAGTAAAGAAATATAAATAATAAGTAAAGAAAATATAGTAAGTAAAGAAATATTAACGATTCCTTACATCGTCAATGTGCCACCAACCTTGGGAACTAAGATTTTATGTTCCTTATGCCTGTAGTTACACTGGCTCACTCACCCTTCAAACCGGAACACAACAGTACTGAGTACTGTTATTTGGCGATAAAATAACTGGTGAATGGGTGGTACCTACCCAGACGGGCTTTCACAAAGCCCTACCACCAAGTAAAGATGAGTTGGTGGTACCAAAATAAACGCCCACATAACCGTCCCATTACCAAATAGTAGTCGGGGTAAGAAAAGGTTCGTCACCTTAAGATCTTTTTTCGTGTGCTCAGTATGAGCGACAATCTGCTTTACCGATCGAGAATGACATATTGCGTCGCAATAATTCGATGCTTAGATTCAAAAGGTACTAAGAGTTTAAGACTTGATAAAGGATTGAATTTGAAAACTGCCGAAGGTTTTCTTACATCAAAAACTTTCCCGAAATTTGGATACAATGACAAAAATTTCATTATTTCTCTCAGGCCGTACGCGCGGTTTACCGTTTATAGCAACTATATTTAGCACTTAAATTTAAACCAAAATGTTAATATTACCAGGCCTATACGAGATGAGGAGTTTGTCCAGCCACGCGTGACGTCATCAGGTGCGTGCGACAGAGACGGACATGTCGCGTTTCAGATTAAAGTAATGCGTCGTTTGACATGTTGTTTGGTACAATGAGAATTTCGAAAAAAGAAACGTTTTTTTAATACGTTTCTGCAATTATGTACTGTATACAGCAACAACCGCCCGTAAATTTCCCACTGCTGGGCTAAGGCCTCCTCTCCTGGAGGAACATATTCCACTACGTGGGTTGGTGGAATACACATGTGGCAGAATTTCTATGAAATTAGACACATACAGTTTTCCTCGCGATGTTTTCCTTCACCGCCAAACACGAGATGAATTATAAACACAAATTAAGCACATGAATATATAATAGTGCCGCCTTTGATTGAACCCGCGAACATCGGGTAAGATGCACGTGTTCTAACCACTGGACCATCTCGGATCGTGAACTGGATGTTTTCATGACATTTTATATTACTTTTTATCTCGCTAGAGAAACGTATTACGCGTCTCCCCACTTGAAAGTGTAGTATGTAGTATAAGCCAGTGACCTGGATGCTGGAATACCCACTAAAAAACCAGCAGTACCCTCTCTTCGATGGGCGACACGGGATCGCTTTCGCATGTTACCGTGAATAATATTTTATACCCAGGTTAACATTATAATTCCTCAAAAAGAGGAACAGAAAGGCCTCAAGTCAGCTGGATTATGTAATCAAATAACAAGATTCAGAGGGCAAAGAAGGGTACCCAGTGGAACTAATTAGGGAAGGTCTAAAACCCGCACTGAAAGATTAATGGGTGTGGGCACGAAGGGTGCCTGAACCAAAGTGAATACAGACTGGGCTGTAAGCCACAGATTTCGATCTTAGGTCGTGTCATTAAAATCGAACACAAGATGTCATTAGTAAGTCCAGATTTTCTTTTGAGTGTGTCTAAATAAACTCAGTAGCATCCCAGAATCTGGAAGTTAGACTTCCTTCATTGGTTATATCAAAAACCTACAGTTTTCGGTTCTAATCGTAGACGCTTTAACTCTTTCCTGTCGTATCATATTTGCCATCCCATCGAATTATGAAAGTTGCACCTTTGTCGAACATTCTTTGCAATACGTTCTTCATTTAATTTCATTCAGCCTTTAATCAGTCCAATATACATAGATATATTAATTATAAATATTTAAAAAAACGTATAATGTTTTAACTGTAATGTCACAATAAAAACGATAGAACAATAATAATATCATTGAAACAAGTAATTATTATTATACCAAAATATTAAAATAAATATATAAATAATCGCTTTCCCTTATGATTTAAACCAAAAGCAATTCACCAGCGACGAACAAACAGGGATTTTCGTATAAAACATTGATTAACTCCCGGACCTGCGCTGATTTTTGGGACCATAAATGTATTTGTAAAGAGGCCTTTTAAAGGCCTTTAATCCATTTTAATTGTATTATTTAAAATTAAATGTGACTTTATTAAAAAATGTTGAAATGATATTGAAAATTCGTTCACGTTTGTGTGCCTATATAACTATGATAATCCATGGTTATATATTAAGTTTTTCTGTACTGTAATAATTAATAAATAACCTATTATTATATCCTAAGGGGTGAAGGTTGTCTATGACCCCTCCCCCTTCCCGCACTCCTCGCTTTTGCTTACAGCAGCACATCATCCTAGCTGCCATCCTCCTCAGAAATAGGAAACGTGAGGACCCCAATCCCGCGCCCCCACCCCTAGGGTTATGTCCTATCTTATAACATTCGAACGTTGGTGCTGTATTTGAACTCTGGGCCGACCGATTAACAAAATGTGCCTAAGGAAGAAGATCAGTCTAAACAGAGTTTGGCAGCGAATAATTTTACTATATATCATTCAGTAATATTATTGTAATTTAACTTCTTGATTTTTTTTTTTTTAACTTTGTAATTAGTCGATTTGATTTTACTCGTAGATTGTATTTTTGTCTCTTTCTGTTGTATTTTTTACACGCGTACTCTAACATTTGTACTATTTTTAAGTGGAAACTTTATTAGTTTATGATTTAATAATAATTCCTTAATTCTATGTAATAACACACTGTATGTTTCCCAAATATAAATAAAATAAAATCAATAACATGTTATGTGTTGGGCTACAAAAGGGATGACTGAAAGACAATTGCATGTTGCGGAGATGACAATGCTGAGTGGAATGTGTGGTGTTACGCGAATGGATAGAGTAAGGAATGAGTACATAAGAAGAAGTTTGAAAGCAACACCGATAGCCGAGAAGTTATGTGGAAGGGAGCTGTCATGGTATGGGCATGTAATGCGGAGGAATGAGGGACATATTGTGAGGAAGGCCTTGAGCATGGATGGGGATGGATATAGAGGTAGAGGACGACCAAGGAAATGATGGATGGATTGTGTGAAATACGATATGGTAAGAAAGAATGTTACTTGTAAGATGACGTCTGACGGAGAAGTATGGAAGGAGAAGACATGCAGCGCCGACCCCAAATAAAATTGGGATAAGGGCAGGAGGATGATGAACATGTTATGTCTTTAATCTTATTTTGCAATATGTAAGTGTAATGCTTCTATCTACACATATTGATATTAAAAATGTGAAAGTAACTGTCTGTCTGTCACTCTTTCACTACCAAATCTTAACCGAATTTGATGAATTTTGGTGTAAAGCAAACTTGAAAATCACCAATACAATTAAACGCGGGCGAAGCCGCGGGCGAAAACTAGTATTGAGTAAAGGAATTTAGGTTATAACGATTTGAGTTAGTAGGTACGTATAAAACCAATGGTGCTTTAGAAGCTAAACTTCTAGAAGCATCTGTATATTCGCCATAATGCATTGAAGTAGCGTTGTGATAAAATATTCAGGTCTACTTTTTGATACTGTACTTGTTATCAGGGTTATATGCAAGCCTGGATAGTTACTCTGTGTAACCAAAAGCATATCATAAAACTTCCCAATGTGTTACTTTCAGGCCCTCTTTTCTGGCCCATTCGTCACGCTCTTTTTTTTAGAATAGATTGGTGGACGAGCATATGGGTGCCGCCTGAGAGTAAGTGGTCACCGTCACCCATAAACAATGACTCTGTAAAAAATATTAACTATTTCTTACAAAAACAATTGCTTGGCCCTTGGAGTAGTGGTGCAAAAAGCTTCATCAAAAGTATAACACCTCGCCTCATTGCCTCCACTGGTGACAGGAGGGCTGGTTCGTTTTTTGCCCAAAAGGATCGGAATTGCGATTCAACGGGGAAATGCTGCTAGCATTCTTGCCACCATTCCACGCGGTCAAGATTTATACAGTAACTAGTTTTAGTTCATATTTGTATATATATATTTAAGCATTTAATGTTGTTAATTCTTATGTTAATAAAGATTTTAATGTACATAAATTTCTTACATTTCTTCACGTTACTTACTTACTTACTTACGTCCATTCTTACGTCAATACGCCACCAATCATGGAAACTAAGATGCTATGTCCCTTGTGCCTGTAGTTACACTGGCTCACTCACCCTTCAAACCAGAACACAATAATACTGCGTACTGTTATTTAGCGGTAGATTATCTGATGAGTGGGTGGTACCTACCCAGGCGGGCTTGCACAAAGCCCTACCACCAAGTAAAAGTCTAGTCAGTCTGCCTATCTATTTTCAATTAAAAAATAACTTTATGTTATAAGTGCGTCAGTACGCTTAAATGAAACTAAAGTTCCAGAAATGCAAATTGTATAATCGTTGCAAAAGTTCAAATCGTAGGTTTCATTCGCTTGATTTTACTGAACTTCAATACTGGAATTATGTACCTTTCAACTTTACTTAACCGTAAAGTAACTTCATCTTAGGATAAGATGAAGTTTGCGAATCAAATATTTATCTGGAATCAGAGGACTGAGTCCCACGGGACGCTGTGCCTTCACTTGACGACCCTTGACGATGGTGCCTAGTTCAAGAGATCACAGAAAAATTATACTCCTTAAAAAAAATATATTTTTCTTCAAGTAGGCACATAAAAACAGTTTGGAATCGTCATAATATAGTGTTAAATTAAATATACCGAGAAGAACTGGCAAGATAGTCAGTAATTCTTACATGTTATGTCATTGTTCAAATTAGATTATATATACCCTGCATAGAAACCAATAAATAGCTACTAAATCCACGTCTTCATTTTTAATATATACTTATTTTCAGTAGTATTTATCAAAGTTTATTCGACACATGCTTAAAATAAATAAAGAATAAGGCTTTTTTACCTCAAATACAACTCTCTTCCAAACAAAATAAAATATGTTTTGCTATTAAATTACTATTACGTTTAACATTTGTAACACAAAATAGTAACGAAGAAACTTTTATGATTATTTGTTTATTCAAATTAATTTAAAAAAAAATACTTATACGAAACATTATACGAATTGTATAATAAAAGATCATTGTTTTTATTAAAACTCAAATATCGTTTTGTGATGGACTATTTTATTACAAAAGTTATTAATTTCGGGATATTTACCATTTTTTTTTATTCGATCAAAATAATAGACTAATATACATACGAATGTCTTGTTCACGAAGTTCGTGAACTAGACATTCGTAGATAATATCGAAATCCACCGAATAAAAATAAAAACATGGTAAATATCCCTAATTAATAAGTTTACTAATAACAATAAGCATATTAATTTAAAATCTTATATTTTATTCCCAGTGACATTTACCATTTATAAAAAAAAAATCCTACCCATTACGTTGCAAATTTAAATCTGACTCCTAGACTATAAGGGTACACGCTGATGCGTCACATTTTTATGAGATATAAAAGAGAGGCACGTTCCCATCCTGGTCCATGAAAACTTGATCCCTGTAGTAATGCTGTCTTAAAGGCGTTAGAACTGATAAATATATCTACACTCTTTGCAGATTCACTCACCTTTTTATGTTCATTGACCCTAAATTACATTATTCTAATCTAATTTTGGACGATAGGATATCAAGACAGGCTCAGAGGTAAAATACGTCAATATTTGTCTGATTTGGTGTACCTAGATGTCCGAAAATCTATAACAGCGCGATTTCTAAGACATTTTCTGCCTCGCACAACCAGTTTTTGGAACCAGCTTACGCGAGCTGTTTTTCCGAACCGATACGACATGGGAACCTTCAAGAAAAGAGCGTACACCTTCCTTAAAGGCCGGCAGCACATCTGCTAGCCTCGTAGTTACTTTCCATCAGGTGAGCCTCCTGCTTCAATCACAGCCTAAGTCACACAGCCTAACACCACCACAATGATTTGCTTAATTTGTATTTATAGTTCAGAAACCAATTCGTAGTGAATCAGGATCTTCCATGAGTATCCACTAGTCTACATTGAAGCAGCGTGTTGGAGTAAACTCCAAACCTTCAGGGATCGAGATGCCCTTAACTTAACAGTGGAACATTTACAGACTGTTATTTGTACCTTCTGTACTAATTTTAGGACATGCTTAGGCTATATATTACGTATGTAATAGTAGCATTAGCTTCCGCAGCTTTGCTCGCATTTTAGGGTGGTGGGTGACACGTGTTAGGCATAACACATAACATATGTCCTTTCTTGGAGTTACAGTTTGCTGCATCTAATTCCGTTGAGCGGTTTGGTCGTGAAAAAGCCACAGGCAGACAGACATAATTGCTGTCACAGACATAACATTAATATAGATTATCTGAATTGGGAAAACTACATAACAGATAAACTACAAATTGAAAGAAAATACAAAAAAAAGGTAAATGTTATGCGTTTTAGAAAGACTCACTTTCATAATATTTATTTTTGAGCAACATCTTAGAGAACAGTCTCCTCATAGTTTTATAGAAAATGAAAAAACTCTTTAAAACTATTTGCAATTTTTCGCTTCTTTGAAATAATACCTCTCGATATCAGGAAGATATAAATTCAATTTTGACGTCAGATGCACAATTGCATAAAGACGCCAAACGTCCGTAGTTTCCAGAAAAAATATAATCTATAATATCTCGGTCTTGGGTCACCAATTGAATTCTTATTCGAAGAGATTTCTCACAAAAACCCCTGCATTTATCGGTAACAAAGGTAACACTTTTGAAAATACTTCATTGTATAATAATGTTTTTTATGGATTTTAGCTCTATTGTTTATGGTAAAGGTGTTACTGAGAAGTTCGAAGATGAATTCGACGACTTCCGTGGTCGAGTGGCGTGTACACCGGTTTTCATGGTACGCCACTCTGAGGTCCCGGGTTCGATTCCCGGCCAAATCGATGTAGATTATCATTACTTTACTATGTTGTCTTGGGTCTGGGCGTTTGTTGGTACCGTCGTTACGTCTGATTTTCCATAACACAAGTGCTTTAGCTACTTACATTCGGATCAGAGTAGTGTATGTGATGTCTCATAAAAAATGGAGAGAAATACTCAGAATTTGAAAAATCCAATGTTATAAAATTCACTCGGGGGACTCCACCCCAAGACCTAAAGAGCTTATCTATAGTTTTTATAAGCCATCGTTGTATAGTACGAGACAACTTAGATGTATGTACATCGGCAAAATTCGTAAAACCGATCACATCCGATTTAAGTACGCTATCCCAAATCATCAATATTTATTTTCTTATATGAATATGATTTTTACACAAACGTAATAACTTGTTATATTATATGACCTAATATATTCGTCAATTTGACGGCTTACTCGGATTGAACTGACGCGAGAATCTATAGCGACGAATAGCGTCGAATGGCGCGATGGGGAGCTATTTCTATGGTTGTATAAATCAGCAGTGATCGATTTTATTGAATTAGCCAATGCTACGTTTAAGTTGTGTCGTACTATACCTGTAAATGGTTAGGAATATAAATATTTGTGAAAATGACTTTCCAAAAGTTTTGTTTTTTCATTTTATTATGAACTGGTAATGGAATCCAAAGACATTGGACTCCTTGATTCTCTTACATTGTCATAAGCTGTAAAGTGAAAAACGCTATCCCCTTAAGTATTTGGGTAAACGTAAAAAAAATCAAGATGTTTATTTACGATATAACAAAGTGGTTGATTTTAGTCAAATCTTCTTGGATTTTGGATTTCCATTGCCTTTCCTCGCCCTCGTACCACGACACTTTACTTAGTCTGAGTGACTTTATCGTTTGTTAACTTGGTACTAAAACTGATTCGTGTACCGCGACGGTAAACGGCATGATGTCCTCACATGCTCTAATATATTATGGCATGAAAAGATTTTTTTTATGCTATAGGTTGGCGGACGAGCATATGGGTCACCTGATGGTAAATGGTCACCATCACCCATGGACAATGACGCTGTAAGAAAAATTAACTATTCCTTACATCGTCAATGTGCCACCAACCTTGGGAACTAAGATGTTATGTCCCTTGTGCCTGTAGTTACACTGCCTCACTCACCCTTCAAACCGGAACACAACAATATTGAGTACTGTTATTTGGCGGTAGAATAACTGATGAGTGGGTGGTACCTACCCAGACGGGCTTGCACAAACCCCTACCACCAAATAAAATATTAATTGACTTTTACCTAAATACTATGTATCTATAATCTGTATTAATAATTTCGTGCATGCCTACAATAGACGTGATCGAAACCTATTAAATTATAAATCGTTAAAAATAATACTTTTTTTATCGACAAATTTTATAGACACCAAATCCATGATTTGACAGTTCTACGGGCGGCCATGTTTGATAATGAATGATGATGAAATAATAATTTCGTATAGAAATTAGTATATTTGTTTTGTTTTATTTATTTTACCCGTGCGAAGCTAGACTTTATCGTAACTTACAAATTACCAACCCAAAATAAATAAATAAAGAACATCACATACATTACTCTGATACCAACATAAGAAGCCAGTAACGACGGTACCATAAACACAGAGACCCAAGACAATATAGAAAACTAATGATCTTTTTCTACATCGACTCGGCCGGGAATCGAATCGCCATGAAAACCCGCTTACACACTACTCGACAACGGAGTTAAAAATGATTGATACTTTGAATTAATTAAATATTATATAACATATGACTTACAGCGTCAAAATATCAATAGCATAATAAAATATCTAGTGTTTAATTTCAAGTACCATTCACAAACACTTAGCAGTACAGCGAGATACGGAGCCGTCAATGTAATGGACAATTATATTGTTAATTACTTGTTAATGTTCTCAGTGCTTAGTGATGCTAAGTGAGCGCTTGATTTGTCTGTTATTAGATTTAAGTTACAACTTGAGGACGTAATACGAGATTATGAAACGCATTTAGCAATTATTATGTATAACAAGACACGTGTATCCCATTAGGGATATTATTCAGAAACCCACCCATTTTTTATATGTATAAGATCATCACCCATACCTTTATTTAACTTTGATCACTGCAAACTAACAAAACTATTTTTATTTATTTGTATCTCCACAGATATTTTGCTATACGAGCTCGTAGTATTTTAAGTATGATAAATTTTAAATTTTTATTTTAATCGGTTTTTCATATTTATGACTTAACCTTTTATCCATAAAGGTAAGGGGTGGGAGGGAAAGAGTACGAACTATGAAAGTATGTATGGAGTATGTGAGTATATGAGAGATATGAATGATCATATGACGAATAATAGAAAAGAATGGAAAGAGAATGCACGATGTACATCGCTGTGACATTATGAAATTAATTTCTAAATTAAAAAATTATACGTTACAAAACAGTCAATGTATAGAATACACATAAAAATGTCTCACTAAAAAAAAGCGCAACTCGGTACTGATACAAAAATGAGTATTATGCAAAACCCAAAAGGATTTTGAAATTTACATTTTGAGTTTTCAATTCGTTTCAATGTTTTAGCACTTAACAAATCTTTATCTATTGTCTTATTTTATATTACAGAGGAGATAAACTTTTGGAGGCCACAAAATATGGTTCTTCGTAACTGTATTTCCAGGCTCTACTTTAATAAAACAATATTTTAAGTATAAAAATAAGTATGAGCTATTTGCCAGCGATTTAAAAATATCTGAAAAATCTATGTTAAGTTACTGAGTCAAAACAACTGTAGATTTTTTAATTTCCTTTTTCCGTGATAATCTTTAATACAGATATATCTGATTACATTTATGACGACCTCCGTGGTCGAGTGGTGTTTACGCCGGTTTTCATGGGTACGCTACTCCAAGGTCCTGAGTTCGATTCTCGGTTGAGTCGATGTAGATTATTATTAGTTTTCTATGTTGTCTTGGGTCTGGGTGTTTGTGGTACCGTCGTTACTTCTGACTTTCCATAACACAAATGCAAAACATTGGGATCAGAGTAATGTATGTGATGTTGTCTCATATTTCTTATTATTATTATCTGTTGTTGATGATAGGGTGCATATATGAATATACTGTATTGTATTTGGTCTAGTGGCCGGAGTGAGGATACACACCCCAAGTTCAATAGGAGAAACAACAAATCAGCAAATGAAAAGGTCATTGATCTTTCCCTTGAAAGTTTATCAGTAACAGCTCGGAGCTTTGAAGTTGAAAGAGTGTGAAAGGAAACCACATCAAGCCTTTATTGCTGTACTTGAAATATTTCTTGTCGTCTCAGATTTGCTGTACCAGTGAATTATGAAAGTGAGCAAATAAAGAGTGTACCTGTGTTTACGCATACACTTGCACACTAATACGACCTGCGTAGTTGAATGGTTTCCTTGATATTGACAGCCTTGTCTAACTGGAAATATCATCATAATAATCGTATTCCCACTCACAAGGAATTAATAAAATCTGACTGGTAGTTTCTAACATTAAGCTCAATATATTAGTTCCAAGCATTGCTCACTTCTACTCGTGCAAAACTGGTCTGCGTATAAGCGAGTGTACGTATCAATATGTGACAGGGCTGGTCAATAGTACTATTTACATCATGATTCAATTTCGTGTACACGCGCATACGATACTATATACAACAACAGCCTGTAAATTCCTACTGCTGGGCTAAAGGCCTCCTCTCCCTTTGAGGAGAAGGTTTGGAACATATTCCACCACGCTGTTCCAATGCGGGTTGGTGGAATACACGTGTGGCAGAATTTCTATGAAATTTGTCACATGCAGGTTTGCTCACGATGTTTTCCTTCACCGCTGAGCACGAGATTAATTTTAAAGACAAATTAAGCACATGAAACAGCTGTGCTTGCCTGGGTTTGAACCCGCAATCCTCAGTTAAGATGCACGCGTTCTAACCACTGGGCTATCTCGACACGATACTATATAAATATTTTATATTTTGTTTTGATGTTGAAAACTCTTGTTTTTTAAATATTTTTTTAATTGTTTACTAACGTTGATATAAAACGTCAGTCAAGTCGTAATGGATGAATTTATCACTAAAATAATAGAGTAGCAATTTCTCATGGAGAAATTTTTACGTTAATTTTAAAATTGATTACGGATGCTGAGCTTCGAAATATGGATGAGGCATTTTAATATTATATTTACCTTAAAATTATTTAACAGTATGTAAAAATGTGTTTTGTAATTGGAGCACATAATAAATGTTTTTCGTAAATCAAAGACTTTTCAAATGAATGCTTTATTATTTATAAATCCTTTACAAATAAAAGTAAAGTAAAGTAAAGTAACAACCTGTAAATTTCCCACTACTGGAATAAGGCCTTCTCTTCCATTAAGGAGACGGTTTGGAACATATTCCACCACGCTGTTCCAATGCGGCTTGGTGGAATACACAAGTGGCAGAATTTCAAAATTGAAATTAGACACATCTAGGTTTCCCCACGATGTTTTCCTTCACCGACGAGCACGAGATGAATTATAAACACAAATCAAGTACATATATATACACGTGTTCTAATCACTGGGCCATCTCAGCTCACTTCTTTACAAAAAACTAAATTAATGTAAGATATATTTTATTTATTTAAAGATTTTTCGAATTTACCTTCACAAAAAATAATCTATAAATATTTATACATAGGTAAATATATACTAAATAATATAAGGGACACAAAAATATAAAATTCAGATTTATGACTCCAATAGTTTAAATATAAGATATAAAGATCGTAAAATTGCATCGCTCTCTAGTCATATAATAATATTTTATACTAAAACCTTCACATTGATTTGCATCTTTTTATCTATGATATAGATGGCCGGATGGACAAATGGACCACCGTGATAAGTGGTCATCACCGCCCGTATCCATTGCAAGAAATATTAACCACGATGGCAAGATTTGCAAACTGTCTTATTATATATTGATACCTATTTGTTTTAATATTAAACAGAGTCGTAAAGCATTCTTAGGATCGAGTGATCTAAGTTATTTGCCAATCCCGTATTTTTATGTCCCTTGTACCAGGAGAGCCTATGCCTTGAATACTGCTGTTTGACGGTAGAATATCTGATGTATGGGTGGTATCTACTCAGTTATAACTCAAAATTACAAGTGATACCACTTGCACAACTTAACGTATATTGGTTTAACCATTTCTTCATATAATAGAAAAAGTTAGAAAGCCATTAAATACCTCATCCGGAATGAACCGTTTCTACTTCCAGGGTCGGTAATAAATTCGTTAAGTTTAAATGGATGGGCCATGCGATAGCTCAATTAGACCTAACGTTTCGTAAGCCTGAAGCCTAAATCTAGGTTACAATGACAAATCACGTAGACACTTCTGATTTCATCTTATATGTATGAAAAAACAACACACACACACAAGTCTTATGTGTCTTACCAAGCGGACGAACTCCAGCTCAAACTTAAATAAAATTACTCAATGTAGAAGTACTTCACCCTCTTATTGATGATCAAATTAAACACTGAAATAAAACTAGCTATAACGGATTTGAATCGCGTATATTAATAAACGGGTGTACCCGTGACCTCGAACGCTGTAAAGTGTTCGAAACGTCGGGATGTTAAAAAAAATAATAATAGATAAAAAAAAAAATAATTAATATACGCGATTCAAATCCGTTATAGCTAGTTTTATTTCAATGTGTAATCGCGAAAATTTAAGACAACATTAAATTAAACACTACCACCGGTTCGGAAAAAGGAACGCCCTGACCTGAGAAGAACCGGCGAAAGAAACTCAGCGGGTTTATTTATTGTCAAATTAATCAAATCCATATTGTATATGAATAGAAATAGTCAGGAGGCCATCGTTTCATTCCCAAGGTGACTAACTAACGAGGAGAAACTACGACTATGATTGTAATTATTATAAATATTGATAATGTATCTTATAAAAAATGAGTCAAGTCCCAGGGATTAAAATCTCATCTTAAAAGATGATTACAGGTTTGAAACCCAAGCTTCAGTGAAAATTTTATGTGCTACATTTATGTCGTGATCGATGGTGTTGGAAAACATCGCAAATAAATCTACAAGTATCTGCTACATGTGTTTCAAACATCGCCTTTGGTTTAGAAGTTATTCCACCATGCTGCAAGAATTAAATGAAAAAAAAAATCCGATATTAATTTTTAAACCCGTTGTAGCTATTGACTATCAACAAGACTTTGAAATTGACGTTATATAAAACCGTATACAATAGAAAGAGAGAGAAACAAAAAGAAAGAGAGGGCAACTTTTTGCCCGGTGAGGGTAAAACGATTTCTCCAAACGATTTCTCCGATTTCTACCGTCTTCCTAAGCCGCGTTCTTAATTCCAATAAACGACACAGGGAATACATCTTATTATCTCTTCTTGATATAGTAGAGATACATATGTGTTGTCAAGTTGAAATCCAACGCAGAACTCTATCGTAAAATCAGTAAGTAATATAATTGATAATGACTGATTGTAACAGTTCTGGTGGTAAAAGAATACACGCATCATCTCAATCAGAATACCGTATTTCATATTTGCACGCGTCCCGAATGAGATGCAAGGTGAAAACCGACGGCAATTTGAAACATCGATATCGATATTTTTTTAAAGTAGCTTTTGTCTTATTGTAGATAATAAAAAAGCTTGGAATAAATTCTTTATTGACATAAGAATTAACAACATTAAATGCTTAAATATATATGTACAAATATGAACTAAAACTAGTTACATAGTTAGTTAGTTAGTTAGTTGGAATTAATACCTGTTGACTATCAAGCAGGATATATTAATTTAAATAATTGTATTAACGAACAAGACTGTGTATTTTTAAAGTGTTAAAAAGTAACTGACAGACATATCACCCAGTTCATTATCATACTGTAATGAAGATTAGAAATAAATGTAATCAATATGATTGTGAACTAAACTAAAGTATTGAATTCCAAGAGTCAGTAGGGGCGGCAAAAATTTAATAGCCTACTAACCTACTAGCGGCAAATTTGTAAATCCGCCACTGTCTTGGAGTTCAAGTTAAAAAAGTAGCCTAATACTCATGTATTAGGCTACTTTTTTAACTGTTTTCTGGTTATCATAACCAACCCCTAAATAATGCGAGTCTCTTGCAGTTTCTTCTCGCTAGAAACTGCTTTTCGAAACATTGGTAATATTTAATTAATTATTGACGATTCAAAAACGCTTCACTATGAAGTTTACTTGAATAAAATTGATTTGATTTGAAATAAAACGCGAGCAAAGCCGCGATCGACAACTAGTAAAATCTATTCTCGATTCAAACGAACACAGATGCTTAAGTACAGTAATATCACTTAAAAACTATCACTTCCTAAACCGAAAAGTATGTCTCATCTGGTCAATAGAATGGCACAGATTAAAAACATTTGAAGTGGAATCAAAATGGAGTGAAATAAACACAATTCGAAATTCAAAATATACAAACATTGTGATCTCATTTTTTGTTGATTGCTGATTTGGTGTTGAACTTGCTACTCAGGACCACTACATACTATAAATGAAAGATTTGAAGATAAACTCGAATTGAAAAAATAATTCACGTTGAAAGTCTAAGTTTTTAATTTATTATAGTTCACTCAAGTACCTACATTTTCTTTCTAAAATATGGCAACTGGGAATTTTACAGCAAAAGGTTCTATAGGAAATAAATATTGTATCTTTGATTCCAATTTCGTAGTGATTTATTAATGAACTTAAATTAAAATTAAATGTATTTAAGCAATAAGAATAATCAGATAAGAAAAATACTGACGTGTGTAGGTATGCCATTTCTTATTCTCACAACTCTGTGGCATACCCTAATATATTACCGGCATCGACCGGCTCAGACCGGATGAAACCGGATTTTTACGCTATAAAACCAGATTTTAACGCCTGAGTGTAGTTAATCTGTCTGTTCGATTTCAAAGAAAAATACTTTACTTAGTAAGAAATTGGAATTCATCTTGAAAGCTCAATAATTATAAGAAAAAATCATGTAGTTTTTATAGTTGTAATTAGTACTATTATCATAAATGAAGGTAACTCTGTCTGACACGCTTAAGCGTCTGAACCACTGAACTGATTTTGATGAAATTTATTAAAAAATGTCAACCCCAGGATAAGACAGATTATATTTATCAAATTGCTTTGACATTATATTTTATTATAAAACAGTTTTCAACGAAGGTTGAGATTTAAGTATTTGTGCAATATTCCCAGGACAACTAAAGTATTTGTCAGATGCAAAACACACTTATGCACTAAATAGTACATATAAAAGAAAGTCGCTTACCGCTGTCTGTCTCTATGTATGCTTAGATCTTTAATATTACGCAACGGATTTTGATGCGGTTTTTTTAATAGATAGAGTGATTCAAAAGGAAGCAATTTGTATACATGGACAATGTAGTAAAGAAACACTGATCATTTTAGAAGTCTCTAATGTGATGTCGTAAATAAACAAATTCTGTACTATATTTAGTGTCAGCATTGAACCCGTGCGTAATTGGGGCGGGTCGCTAGTGCACTATAAAATAACCTTCGTAGGTAACTAGTATCCTGAGAATGGCATCATGATCGAAATCGGACATCCAAGGAAAAAAGGCTTAAGCGCCAGAATTCTGCTTTTGGAAAATTACATTTAAATTAAAGGTATCCCTTTCCACTAGTGATATATTTCCATACCGATACCGAAAAGACAAGTTCAAAGAAATATAAAACTAAAAGACAATAACTTCTAAAAAGTATCCACACAAAAGATACGAATAAAAATACTGTAAATCAAACTAACAAGTACGAAGCATAGTATTTGGAGTCCATATCTCATACTTACGTTAAATAAGATATATAGCGCTATATTTACTTAAAATATATGTATAATAACAATAAATAAAACCTTAAACGTTACCTGGTGATGCATTTGTTTACCTTTATGGTGTACGGCTGGCGACGTGCTTATCTTGGACAAAATATAGTCCTTATTTTTAAAGGGATAAGGGTCGGTCCGGACATTTGTCGCTTATTGTACATCGGTACGCCTAATGTCCGTTTTATTGGCGCATTGGTGTCCGGCGCGTGGCTAGATAAAGAACATCGACGTGAATGGAGACGCTGATATTTATGACATTTCAATCGCACTTATATTTTTAGAAAACGCCAATCCAAGTTCGAAACTAATTTCAAAATTATCTTAGCATTAGATATTTATATTATTTCTCGGTATAATCTACTTTCCGAACCAGTGGTAGCTTCACTTAATTGTTAATTGACGATTCAAAAGTGCTTGTAAAAGCCCACTTGAATAAAGTTTATTTTGATTTTGATATGGCTTTTGTCAAGCAAAGTAAAAGGTCATAATGATTTAACACCAAAAGCGGTAAAGCCGCAAGTTCAACCAAGTATTAGATATGTAATGACCCAAAGTGACTATATTTGGGCATCCCTCTGAACTAATATTTCTTTGTTTTTAGAAGCATCCGAATTATTTTTTGTAACATTCTACTGAGAAACTACATTAATATTATAAATATGAAATAAGCTCTGTATGTCTATCTGTCTGTCGCTCTTACACGAGGAAACTACTGAACCAAATTTGATAACATATTGTATGAAGCAAACTTGAAGTCTAAGAAAGGACATAGGCTACTTTTTTGCCTAAGACATGACAAACAACACCGTAAAACGCGAACGAAGCCATAAGTAACTACTAGTTATATAAAATTTGACATAGACGCAACTAAAAGCAAAAATAAATTTTGTCACGACGACTCTATGGATTTTTTAGTCCAAGGACGTGTGAAGGAACGTCGCTCTAAGTTATAGTCAATAATATACATCACCTTTGCTTAGAGGACGTTAACAGATCAGGGTTGTCTCGAAAACTGGGACATTCACATACATACATTACATCATGATACCTTTTTAATATTGGATTGTATGAGTTTACTACCCGCCTCGCTTTCACATTGGTACCTGATATGTATCATTATACTATGACTCAATTACATAATATTATTATAAATTTAAGCCTATATGTTATTCTGATGTGTTATTGTAATATTTGACGAGATATTTTAAAACAAAGTTCTTTTACATTTAAAGTTGAGTGAACTGCCAGAAATCCCATCACATGTAGCCTACTCCAGTGGTATTTATAAAAAATATAAACAAAATTTAAATTTACGTAATTCATGCGAATTGCTGATAACTCAGCTATATTATAACCTATACTCAAATCCAAATCCGTAAAATCTAGCCAAAGCCAAATCCGTTCAGCTGTTTTTTAGAAAGAGTAACATACATACATACATCTAACCTCACAAACTTTCGCATTTATAATATTAGTGGTATTTAAAAGTTCACAAGATAAGCAAATTTCAAACATGATATAGAAATACATGAAGCGATTCTTGAACCATAAAGAAATATTATCATCATCATAACCCATATTTATCCCACAGCTGGGCTAGATTAGGACTTTATACCCAGATGATGTACTGTAAAGTAAAGTAAAGTAACAGCCTGTAAATTTCCCACTGCTGCTAATGGCCTCCTCTCCCATTAAGGAGAGGTTGTGGAACATATTCCACCACGCTGTTCCAAAGCGAGTTGGTGGAATGCACATGTGGCAGAATTTCAATGAAATTGACACATGCAGGTTTCCTCACAATGATTTCCTTCACCGCCCAGCACGAGATGAATTATAAACACAAATTAAGCACATATATACAGTGGTGCTTGCCTGGGTTAAGCCGAAATCATCGGTTAAGATGCACGTGTTCTAACCACTGGGCTATTTCGGCTCAATGTACTATGTTGGTTGATAAACGTATATTAAATCAATGATTGAACTGTAAATCTTAAACAAAAATTATGAGTCCAATGGAGCAACATGGATTTTCTTTCGCTAAATTTTTATCAAAATCATTGCCAGAGAACCTGCATATGTCAGATGATTCTTGCCAATTTTTTTCGTTGGAATTTACTTTCCGAACTGGTGGTAGCTTCATTTAATATAGTTGTTAAATTACGATTCAAAAGTGCTGGTAAAAGCCTAGTTGAATAAAGTACAATTTGATTTGATTTCTGCTACATATGTATCTACCATCCTGCAGTAGAATATCTTGGTGCGTTCAGCTCTTACCCTTTCGTCTTGAGATCTCCTCGAGGACTTAGCCTGAGAGCGTGTTATTTACAGTCTCTTACTAAAGCGTTTCAAAGTGATAAAAGGAAGCAAGTGACCGTCCATAGATATTTGGCGATTTTTAACCGTATAGTTGTCTATGCAGAACTCAAAATACACTAACATTCTTTCAAATGGACTTTTAAAATCACTCCAAAAATCGATCTATCAATTTCAAAATTGATTATATTGATGAACTCTTGATCGATTTTGTCCATGGCATTTTCATGGCACATTAACCAACAATGCAATATATGTATAATACCTCATAGTAACCTCATAATCTGATGTGTGCGCAAAGAACACAGCACAGGTCTAACTTTACGTGTTCTCCGAGGCACGGGAGTATAGAAACTAAAAAACCCAAACTGTGATTGAAAAAAATTCCTTGGAATTTGAACCCAGGACCTCCGAAACTGTGGCATTAAATCTAACTAGGTCAAAGAGACAATCAAAGTCACCGCTAACTATTTCATTATTAAATGTATACAACAAAGCCCTTAGACTGCCGAACCAGCGTCGGTATTTACAATACGAATAACTAGAGTACGTTATTACGCTCATATGTCTTGTCTTAATACACCTGAATAGGTCTATAATAAACCTTGGCTATAGTTAATGGTGTTTTATTGACTCCTGTGTACAGTACAAGCGAATAAACTTCGCACCAGAACAATTAATGGCATTATTGCGTCATAATAATTAGTCGAATTGGAATTGTTCAGTCTCTATAATATTTAATGTTGATCGATTATTGGAAAAAGGCTCATAAAAAATATTAGAAAACATACGACGATCGCACGAGAAAATGTCAGTGGAAAAAGAAAAAACTACAGACTTCTTCTTCTTAAGATATTTTGACGATCGCCCTGGTCGAGTAGTGTGTTCATGGACACGCCACTGAGAGGTCCCGGGTTCAATTCCTGGCCGAATCGATGTAGATAAAGTTCATTCGTTTTCTACGTTGTCTTGGGTCTGGATGTTTGTGGTAACGTCGTTACTTCTGAATTTCCATAACATTAAGATCAGAGTAATGTATGTGATGTTGTTCAATATGTAAGTTTTGGGCTTCACTGAACTTTAATGTGACTCATTTTTCTCATAATAAAATGTAAAAATCACTTATCAATCTGGATTATGAATTACTCTTGATGATTACAAAGTACAGATTGTGTTCGTTTATTTTCATGCAGTTTATATAAAATTTGAGTCAAGATGGCCCAGTGGTTAGAACGCGTGCATCTTAACCGATGATTGCGGGTTCAAATCCAGGCAAGCACCGCTGATTCATGTGCTTAATTTGTCTTTATAATTCATCTCGTGCTCAGCGGCGAAGGAAAACATCGTGAGGAAACCTGCATGTGACAAATTTGATAAAAATTCTGCCACATGTGTATTCCACTAACCCGCATTGGAACAGCGTGGTAGAATATGTTACAAACCTTCGTCTCAAAGGGTGAGGAGGCCTTTAGCCCAGCAGTGGGGATTTACAGGCTGTTGTTGTTGGTTATATAAAATTTAATTGTAATTGATTTGCATAATGTTCGAATTGATCTTTTAAAAGGAATAACAACTGAATCTCTTAACTGTTCTTCTCAATATAATTTCAATATAAATCTACATTTAGAACCACTGGTATATATGTAATGATTCCAAAGTGCTTATAAAAACCTACTCGAATAATATATATTCTTGATTTAATTCGATGGAAACAACTCTTAACTCACTGTTGAGGGTCTCAACCCCATTTCAAATTTACCCTTTACATATCCAACTAAGAAGTTATTCGAATACCAAGTCGCAAATTGGCGGATTCGTATAGTTGGAAAAAAGCTAAAAGTTGTATCAAATCTATTGTAACTTCGGTACAGTCAAGTTCAGTAAGTATCGTTACTGAGAAGACTTTTGTGAAGAATCACAGATGAAATACAATTAGTTGCAAATATGGTTTCGAATCCAGTACCGTCGGCACAACATATTTTTTAAATTGGCAAAATTGTATGAGATTTCCTCGATGTTTAATTTATAATGTCATAGATTGGATAAAGTCAGCATGTGATTTTGCATGAAATAAAAAAACATAGAGTATCTTTAATGACCTTAGTGGTCGTGTAGTGTCGCCACTCCGAAGTCCTGAGTTCGATTCCCGTCCGAGTCGATGTAGAAGAAGTTCATTAGTTTTCTATGTTGTCTTGGGTCTGGGTGTTTGTGGTACCGTTGTTACTTCTGATTTTCCATACTACAAGTCCTTTAGATACTTACAGTGAGATCAGAATAATGAATATGATGTTGTTCAATATTTATTTATTTAAGATATGCATACCCAAGTATTCATACTTAAGGTTTTTTTTCTTTTTTTTATGGATAGGTTGGCGGACGAGCATATAAGCCACCTGATGGTAAGTGGTCACCATCACCCATAGACAATGAAGCTGTAAGAAATATTAACTATTCCTTACATCGTCTATGTGCCACCAACTTTGGGAACTAAGATGTTATGTCCTTTATGCCTGTAGTTACACTGGCTCACTCAGCCTTCAAACTGGAACACAACAATACTGAGTACTGTTATTTGTGGGTAGAAGAACTGATGAATGGGTGCTACCTACCCAGACGGGCTTGCACAAAGCCCTACTATCAAGTAAAGGAAAAAAAAGGTAAGGTGACTAAATCCGCTAGATGCGGTTAGAAAAGTTAGCCAACTAACCAATGTTCTTACTGGATTAGTATACTTTGGTTGCTTGCATTGTCATAATACTCCAATCTTACATCATTTTGGTTTGGGGTAACAGTAAGATATAAAAACTTTTTCCAGTACATAAAAGAGCTGTCTGATTTTTACTTTTTCATACTATAAAAACGAACTGATTTTTTTATAATCGAGGCTCTGAGAATATCTTCGAGGTGTTTTTAATAATTGGATATATTTATAGTTGTTCTACAATTTGTTTACAACAATATTATGTACCAACGACACACCCCGGCTTCACACGGCCACGTGACATGTATCGTTATATTATAACCAAATTACATAAAATCATTATAAATTGTAGCCTATGTGTTATTCCTATGTATAACCTATGTTACCGTAAAATTTCATCAAAATCCGTTCAGTAGTTTTTGAAAGAAACATTGACAATCATTGTATATATTTGAGGAGGAAAGGCAAAACTAATAACAGCCAGTTTCCGACTTCGCAAAGTTAATACATCCTTTTTGGGGCACGGTATTCGTTCATATAATAAGATTCCACATTTATTTTTAATTTGACCATTAACAAGGCTCGTGTCAAACAAACATTGATATAGGCATGATTATATTAATGACAATAATATTGGAATATAGCAACAAAGTTATCGTTGATGCTTAAGTTACTCCTTATACATCCTTACAACAGCTTTCTGTCAGGGAAAGTCCCAACAAAATCGGTCAAGCAGGTCTACAGATTATCCGGAACAAACAGACAGAGAAAAATTGTAAAATATATGATTTTGGTTGTACCGTGTATACATATATTATATTGCCTTTAGTAAAAAACAGTTATTTTAATATTACAAATAGACACTAAAATTTATATAATGTTTGTATATATAAATAAAAAAGCGTAAGCTTAGTATTTGTATGTATAAATATATCGGTAGTTTATTGAAATACTCTATAATTGGAATGGTAGAAAAGAGCATTTGAAAGTTCTTCAAATATAGAAAATCATATAAAATTTAAATAACAATGAAAAATGAAAATCTGATATTTGTAAAACTATACAGTTACATAATATACTAACTGTGTCCGCGACCTTGTACGCTTTTGAAATAATATTATTTTAGCCTAAGTTACTCCTTACTATATCAGGCATCTGCCAGTGAAAGTCCCGTCAAAATCAGTCCAGCCGTTCCAGAGATTAGCCGGAACAAACAGACAGACAAAATTGTAATAAGTGTTATTTTGATATATGTAGCGTGTATACATACAAATGCATTAAGTAAAAAGAGGCTATTTTATTATTACAAACATACACTCCAATTTTATTATATGTATAGATTAGTCAAATTAAATTATAATCTTTAGTTTTTTGTTAAAGTGAGATTACCATATCCTGAAGTCCTGGGTTCAAATTCTGGGTCGGACCCATAATCAGTTAATGGCCACTACCCGACAAAGCCTACCGCCGTATAAAATAGGTATAAAATTGTTGTAGTATCAATTTCCTTTACATTAACGATACTATGTATTATTATTTTCGATGGATAGTTTCTACCGGCAAGCCAATTTTTCGAAAAAATAAAATTTGAACTGACTAGTTACAGGCTTAGAACTTACGAAGTCTATAATATAATTCGTATACGAGGACCAGCCAAGTCAGACTTTAATCTACAATATATTATCCTAAGTTATGGAAATAAATTATGTTTGTACTTATAAAAACATTCAGAAGTGGCTATAGAACTTGGCGCCCATTTAGATCTCACTTCTTTTGTCAACAACCAAGGTTTATATCTTAATATTGTACTTGGCTCTCATTTTACATTTATGTTATGATGGGATACTAATTAATACAGCATATACCCCACTCATAGATAGCCTGTAGTGTACTGTCAAATACAAATACACACACATCAAAATCAATAAGATTTTATGATAACAATTTCACATATTTTTCTGCTTTGACATAATACTGTATAAAAAATTCTAACAATATATGAAATGTACAAAGTTATATACACCAATAAAAGATCTTTTCGAAAATAATTAATCAAGGAAGAAAATTTAATTATAAGTAAAACGTCATACCGCGACTTCGCTCACAATTCAAAGGCTGGTTTGACAACCAGCCTTTTTTATGTACCAGACCTGACGGTCTGGTACATAAAAAAATTAGTAAATGTCCTTTCTTGACATTGAAGTGAAAAGGTATCAGACAGTCTGGAGCTACTTTCGTATTTATAAAATGATTTTTCATTTATTAACAAAAGAATTAATAACATTTAATGCTTAGATATATACAAATATCAACTAAAACTAGTTACTGTATAAATCTTGACCGCGTGGAATGGTGGCAAGAATGCTAGCAGCATTTCCCCGTTGAATCGCAATTCCGATACTCTGGACAAAAAAACGAACCAGCCCTGTCCATCAGTGGAGGCATTGAGGCGAGTTAATAATTATTAATTACTTAATAAAAGAAATACATGATTATTACTAAGAGGGGTTAATCAATTGATTACTTAACCCCTAGTAGTAATAATCTTGGCAGTGAATTTAGGCATTCATACAGGTTTTGCGAAATGAAACAAAAAATATTTTACAATTCTGACGGTCCATCTGACCTAACTCGTCAACCGCTGTTTATTGTTGTAAGATTTTCTTTTATGCTTCTTTATCGTTCCTCGGCCTTGCATGTTAGTGATGTGAAATCTATCGACAAACTAATATCGTATTGTCTTTTATTTCATCAAACAAAACACCAGTGTCAACATCTGGTGATGTGCAGTCTATATGACAATGTAGACGTGTTTTCAATTCAATTGCCTAATTTACTTTGGCTACGACAATACAATCTGTCAACTGGGAACCTTTCATGTGCCGTACTTATTATGTGTGACTTTTGGAAATTTTCGTGACTTTTTTTATGCTATAGGTTGGTGGACAGAGAAATGGACAACCTGATGGTGGTCACCACTGCCCATAGACATTAGTGCTGCAACAAATATTAACCATAGATCAACAATGGAACCTTCCGTAAGAATGAATTACTTTAATTGTTTACATATAATAATCAAAATGGATACTGTACAAATCATGATTGCGTGGAATAATGTCAATAATTTCGAAGTACGTAATACTATAAATAAAATAAATTATAATGTAAATACTATTGAATACACAAAGTTTTACCCAACCAAAACTCTGTAATGAAAACATTGACTTATCAGCAAAACATTAAATCTAAAATATACATAACTTAGTAAAAAAATTAAATTCATGAAAATAATTAAAATAATCCCCTTGCTTCGGTCTTGGACATTTTTATAATACCCACAGCTTAAAGGGGATCAAAACGCCATCGCTGTTTAATATGAGCCAGTTATGAAAGCGATGACCAAACAAGGGTTGATTATCAAACATAGCGAAAGGCAATATTTGCGAAGCGAACACAGATTATAAAGAATAAAAACTGTGGCAGCGCGTCGGTTAATCTTCAAATAGACGGTAATATAGGATTAGGAACGGTTTTTTTACACACGATCTGGTTAAGGCGTGTTCTTCTGTCAATATTTTTATTGCTTTCATACAATTTGACATAATTTGACTTAATGGTACTCAGCTGGGTACTTCGTACTGGGTACCTATACCTACGACTCGTGTGTTATAACGCCAAACAGCAATACTTAGTATTTTTGGTTTAAATAGTGAGTAAGCCATTATGACTACAGGCACTATAGTCATGATATCTTAATTTCCAAAATAAATGGAGCTTTAACAGTTCCGATATCTATGGGCGGTATTGAGTATTGGCACATTTACTCGCCCACAGAACAAATATAAAAAATGTTGATGTGATTTTTCTGTTGGATAGTTTTGGATCATGTAAGGGAATGAACCAATGAACATCTGATGGTAAAAACGCTTGCACCAGCGTCACGAAATAGTTTTGAATTATAATTTACTGGATTTTTGGTCTGGCCGATCCTTGGGTTAAGCCCTTATCGGACCTATATAGAATTAGAGAGTACTTTGTCGAATAAATTGTAGTCGCAATCTGGAAAATGAAACTTGACAATGTTAAAATTACCTCGGAAAGTACGGAAAGTCAAGTCGAATTTGCTGTTTCTTCGAATTATTAAAAGGAATACAACAACAACGGCCTGCAAATTTCCCACTGCGAGAAACCCCTATCAGTACGTCCGCGTTGTGGGAAGTAAAATAACATCAATTAAAGTTTTATTTCAGAATACATTATCTTTTTTTGTACGATATTATTGTAACGTATTTCTTTTAAATATTGAATTGAATGAGGTATTCAAATAAAATTTATATTTAACGGTATAGAATACTATTTTTATAAAGTACAATTTGTCAAACGCGACTTTGCTTGCGTTTTATAGATCGGTCGTTCGATGTTAGATAAAACAAACACCTTTGTTCTTAATTAGGGTTCAAGATTGCTGGAGGTTTACTCTCACCTGATGGAAAATATCCCACCTCCTTTGGACATCCAAAAAAAACCGGGGGTCTTGTAGGTGCCTTGCCGACCTTTAAGAAATACCTTTTCCTGACGACCTCCGTGGTCGAGTGATGTGTACACCGGTTTCCATGGGTACGCCACTCTGAGGTCCTGGGTTCGATTCCCAGCCGAGTCAATGTAGATTATCATTTGTTTTCTATGTTGCCTTGGGTCTGGATGTTTGTGGTACCGTCGTTACTTCTGATTTTCCATAACACAAGTGCTTTAGCTACTTACATTGGGATCAGAGTAATGTATGAGATGTTGTCTCATATTTATTTAAAGGTTTCCAAATCGTATCGGTTCGGGAAAAAACGCGAAAGCTGGTTCTACCCAGTGGTTGTGGGAGACAGATAATCTATATTAATATTATACATGTGACAGTGACTCTGTCTGTCTGTTTGTCATGTCAGCTCTTTCACGACCAAACCACTGAATTGAATGTTATGAAATTTGGTTTGAAGCAAGATGAGCTGAGGTGGCCCAGTGGTTAGAACGCGTGCATTTTAACCGATGAATGCGCATTCAAAACCCAGGCAAGCACCACTATGTATATGTGCTAAATTTTTTTTTATAACTTCTGCCACGTGTGCATTCCACCAACCCGCATTGGAACAGCGTGGTGGAATATGTTCCAAACCCTCTCCTTTAATGGAAGAGAAGGCCTTATTCCAGCAGTGGGAAATTTACAGGCTGTTACTATATTCTGGCAGAATTCCTCCACTACTGAACAAATGCTTATCCCAGATGATATCTGCGATCGGCTATAATTTTACTTAACTATTTATCAATAAATAACATTAAAAAAACAATCAACACTTATTTTCAAAATCATCGATAGCTCGTGTCGCATCACTAGACGTCATATCGAATACAAAGCGTGTTCATTGTGTTTCTTGTTCTATTGAGACGGCTATGGCGACTAACTAAGTAATAATTACAACTACAAAAGTACTTTTCCATTCGTACAATATGAAAACGACAATAATAATTATGTATAACGTATTGTTGTATGTGGGTCACGTCCTTTCGTTCTTGTTTTGAAAAGTATTAAAACCTCTTTTGTGTTGCTTTTATATATCCTTGATTAAAATTGCGGATGGAGGTACAGGTTCGGTCCATAGAACAGGTGGACTTTGGAAGAGCGTTTGAGTGTTTTTGACAGTTTTTTTTACCGGTTGAAGACGACATCTTTATTTTATCGGGAATTTTATTGATACAACTGGTTCATTGGTCTAGTTGCTAGATATAAGGGTGTAGATACCAATGTTATTGATTGAAACGAGGTTGGGCTGAAAATACATTCGGTTCTATAGAAAAAATCTCAGTCACAGCTCGGAGTCTGGAAGTTAAACTTGTGTATACTCCCATGCCCCGTACAGCACGTAAAGCTGTTGGTCTGATTTGAACGCTGACGGATTTGCTGTCCTATCGGGTTTTTAAATATGAAGTAACTGAGTTTCCCCTAATATATCCTTCGTAATGCTTTTGTTTCTTTAAGATTTGCCGCTATAAATATAAACTGTAAGGACGACTAACTAAGAATTTTGTTAAATTTTAATGTAATATGCACATATAGTGTGGAAAGAATGACGAAAAAAAAACAAAACAGGTTATATAAGACGGTGCGACTGTATGAAAAGGAGGTTACTTTTTTAAGGCTTAGTGCCTCTTGCCAAATTATGTTAAAAATCGATTATTGCGACGAATCTTGATAATTGTTTTTTTGCAAATGTAATAATGTGTTATATAGGTATTGTTGGCATTGGCTCAAATGCATCAAAGGCCTGTTAACCACCGTCTATAAACAGTCAATTGGTACTGTGCTAATTATTAACTACTACTTACATAACCAATTCCCAACCTTGGAAATTTGGCCCCATATCTGCGGCCTTGCTCACAAAACTAACAACAACAACAACAACAATAGCCTGTAAATTCCCATTGCTGAGCTAAAGGCCTCCTCTCCTTTTAGAGGAGAAGGTTTGGAACATATTCCACCACGCTGTTCCAATGCGGGTTGGTGGAATACACATGTTGCAGAATTTTTATAAATTTGTCACATGCAGGTTTCCTCACGATGTTTTCCTTCACCGCCGAGTACGAGATGAATTATAAAGACAAATTAAGCACATGAATCAGCGGTGCTTGCCTGGGTTTGAAACCGCTATCGACATCGGTTAAGATGCACGCATTCTAACCACTGGGCCATCTCGACTCTCACAAAACTAACAAAACAATTAAAAAAGTTATTTGAATACATCGCTAAAAATACGAAGTAAGATTTAAAATAATTAATAAAAGTATTAAAATTAAAAACTGTAACTGCTACGAAATGATATTTTTAACAATTTCAAGATTTATAATAGCAATTTATCAACAGGTACAATAGTGCAGTTTCATCGGTTGTCGATTAATGTCTATCCATAACATCGACAAATGTCCCCCCACTAGCGGTCCACAGATACCCCAGGTGACAAATGGCACTCATACATCAGAATGTGTTGTTAAATTTTAGCGTCCAATATGTTTAGTAAAGGTTTATTTTATTTAACAATAAGTCATTTCCTCCCCTTTTCCCTCTAAAATAACTTTATCCGAAAATAAATACAAAATAATTAATATTCATTTTATGTTATGGATATGTCTGTTTTATAAAAAAATTAAAAACAACGCAGGCTTTGGACATTTTGAAAACCTCATTAAATCAAAAAATCATAAAAAAATCTGATAATTTAATCGAAAACAGAATATATATGCATATATGTATAAATGAAAATATTTACATAAAAAAGTAAAGTAACAGCCCGTAAATTTCCTACTGCTGGGGTAAGGCCTCCTCTCCTATTAAGGAGAGGATTTGCAACATGTTTCACCACGCTGTTCCAATGCGGGTTTATGGAATGCACATATGGCAGAATTTCTATGAAATTAGACAGATGCAGGTTTCCTCACGATGTTTTCCTCCACCGCCGAGCATGAGATGAATTATTACCTGGGCTTGATCCCGAAATCATCGGTTAAGATGCGCGCGTTCTAACCACTAGGCCATCTTAGCTCATAATCAAATATTTATATACCTGAAAATATACCTGACTAATATGCCTGAAAACATAGATGAAAACCGTCTTCACTCGGGAAAAATTAATAAAAATAAACAAATGTAGTTTAATTTTTTTTGTGAATATGTTTCCATTGCACGAAATTATTATTTGATACACAATCAATGAACGCACCCGTAAACGTCAAACATGGCCGTTTGACATTTGACCTGTTCTCTCTTTCTTTGAACTTCTAGTCATTTAATTTTATGGAGTTAATATAAAAATATCTCGATTTTACAAATTTTAAGAGTATATATTGTCGCCTATATAATATTTTTTTTTTAAGATAAATAATTGTGGATAGATTCCTAACGGACCTATCATGGACCTGCAAGAAATAATTAATATAAATTAAAGTAGTCTTACCGACCAGAAATTAAAATGACTTCTTAAAAATAATACCATTGTAATAAAAATTAACAATGACATTAATAATTTGAAATTAATTAAATAATTGTATAAATTTGTATCAAAAACCAACTAAAACGATAAAATTTCGATATTCAAAGCACCCAAATTTCGCGCCAAAAGGTAAACCCAAGCCGCTGTGACAGGTGACCGCTCGTTCGGGAGTTCTTTTTTTTTCATGTATTTTCGTATTACTTCGTTAGGCGGTAAAAGTATAATTAGTATTGCATTTCAATTGTTTTTTTATTAAATATAATTAAACGAAACTGAGTGAGATAGCCATTAGCAATACTTACAATTACTGAAGAATTTACTTTATTTGAAAAAGTGTATCGTTTAACACTTGATTGCCGGTTATTTGATATCCATTAAATTATATTTGCAACGCTATGCAAACTATCTTGATTGTGATACCGTGAACTAACGGGAATATAATTATCTAAATAGTACCCCAACTAAGGCGATGTTCTTTATTTAGTTTTCAGGATGAAAGACCATGATTTAACATCTTAGTTCCCAAGGTTGATGGTGCATTGAGGATGTAAATTATTATATCTTATAGTGCCGAAATGTAGGGTCCATGGTGAAGATTTGACATTAGAAATCCTATATCCTGAACTACAGCCTATAATCTAAGAAATAATACGGGGAGAAAATCAACGATTTTAAAAAAAGGTTGGTGGACTGGCAGTCGTCACCAATATCCAAAGACATTGGGGCTGCAAAAAATGTATACATTCCTTAATTTCCGATGCACTACCAACATTGGGAACTGTTATTATGCTTTCCCACTTTGTCTTCAAACCGAATCGGCTTGCATAAAACCACCAATTAAACGAGTACTCATTCATAATATGCCTTGTCTAATATTGCAACTGTAGTGTATTTAGGAATAATGCATAAATTGGAACGTTAATAAGTGTCCATGGTATGATTTTGAAATGTGACGTCCTCGTACTTCCCTTGTGTGGCCGCGGCAACGTGAGCATCGTGAATGCGCTGCGTTAAAAGTTAGCCAGTGTAACGAACTATTGTCCTTCTCCTATCTTACGAATAACATTACCTATCCCTGTGACTTGTGTTCTTCAGATTTATGTGATAGGAGGCAAACGACCAGGTTTATCTGATGGAAAGAGACTACCACTAGTCGTGGACATTTGCAGCACCAGGGGGCTTGCAGGTGCGTTGCCGCTCTTTAGGTAGGAGTACCATTTAAACCATTTATTTTGCATTTATACAGAAAAAAAAATTAAATTTAAAGAACACAGTGTAGCAGTACGCTCTTTTCAAGAAGGTTCTCAAGTCGTATCAGTTCGGAAAAACCTCTGGCAAAGCTGGTTCCACAGAAATTTGTGAGAGACAAAAATGATTTAAAAATCGAAAATCTAGGTGGTGCGGGTGAAATTTCAAGTGTGTGAAGCTCAAAGGAGCGCTGCCAAGAAGAAAGTGTCTTCGAAACAACTCCCCTTCTTAAATCATTACGATACAGTCCACTCAATTAATACCTGTTGACTTCAAAGCAGGATATATTAATTTAAATAATTGTATTTAACTAACATGACTTTGTATTTTTGAAATATTGATAAGAGTAACCGGTGGTAGCTTCACTGAATTGTAAAATGACGATTCAAAAGTACTTGTAAAAGCCTACTCGAATAAAGTGAATTTTGACTTTGATTTTATTTTTGATCTTGCGTACAGCAACCATTTTTCACTACCAACTTCTAACTTACTCGTAGGCCTTTTAGAGCCAATTTATTTCGAGTTGGCGGTGGTTTAAAATGTTATTTAAAACAAATCAACGATTCAATTGTTCTTGGAATCCACTTTGATTTTCAATATAAATCCATCACATACGATTCAATTCACATTTAAATTTGAGGTGGATATCTTTCTATTATTGATTGACGTATGTTTAATTTTACATTTGACATTCATTCGTTCGTTCATTCGTTCATTTCATTTGAAAACTAGTCCGTTTCATTTAGTCTGATTCAGCCTCGCCGCAATAAAGGATAGTTGTCGGTTGGAGGCACTTTGATGAACGTTTTCGCTCTTCGATTTTCAATTGAACTAACTGTAAATGACCATTGAAGTGAATGATTATTGGCCCTCTGTGATTTCACTTACAGGAACCGTCGCATCTTAAAGACAATTCATAGAATATGGACAAACACGCAAGCACACACAATTTATGGTATAGTGTGTGCTTATTTGATCTTCCTTTCTATAATAAAATGTCACAGTTATTTTTAAATTGCCCTGTAAACACTTTCGCTGCAGCATAATTTTTTATTTTTTCCATGTGTGTTATAGACCTCGTATTAAAACAATCATAATACTGGTAAGGGTCTTAGTAGAACCCGTAACGTTAAAGGAACTAAAACTCGATGCTGTGATGTGATCGAATTTCACTTCTTCATGGCGGTACATGGTCGTGGAGACTCCATATTAATTAGGTACACCATTGCATTTTATTTTCAATAGTATAATTATTATTCCTAACAAGCTCGGCGGTGAAGGAAAACATCGTGAGGAAACCTGTAAATGTCTAATTTCAATTAAATTCTGGCACATGTGAATCTACCAACCCGCATTGGAGCAGCGTGGTGAAAAATGCTCCATACCTTCTTCTCATAGAGAGTAGAGGCCTTAGCCCAGTTGTAGCAACTTTAGAGGCTGCTGTTGTTGTAACGATTGGCACGTTAATTGTGTAAATTTAAAGCGAGTGAAATTGCAAAGCGCATCTTCTTATCGCCTATTACAATGGAAGCGGGAAAAATATATAAACAAAAATTAAATTTACATATTTCATGCTATTTGCTAATAACTCAGCTATATTGCTACCAATAAGAGTTTGTGATTAATGTATCTTTATTATTATTATATAACAAAGATGGCCCAGTGGTTAGAACGCGTGCATCTTAACCGATGATTGCAGGTTCAAACCCAGGCAAGCACCGCTGATTCATGTGCTTAATTTGTCTTTATAATTCATCTCGTGCTCAGCGGTGAAGGGAAACATCGTGAGGAAACCTGCATGTGACAAATTTCATAGAAATTCTGCCACATGTGTATTCCACCAACCCGCATTGGAACAGCGTGGTAGAGTATGTTCCAAAACCTTTTCCTCAAAGGGAGAGGAGGCCTTAAGCCCAGCAATGGGAATTTACAAGCTGTTGTTGTTGTTGTTATATCTTTATTTATAATTATTACACTTAACTGCTTATTTCCATTTTAATTTTAACTTCAAATATACCGACAGCAGTTTCGTTAGCGTTCGAACCGTCGTTTTTCCACAAATCCATACTGAATATCATAGATTAATCAACCTCTCGACCAATGGTTACGCGTCAATTTGCTGTCAAATGATGTTTATTTGCCTTTTTCCTGTTATGGTTGGAAAAGAGTGTATGTATATAATAATAGTATATCCGAAAACCTTCATCGAAGCGCGCGGCACTTTCTGCTATAAATATTCAACTGACTTCAAAAAGGCATTATCAATTCGTCTGTATTTTTTTTAATGTTTGTTACCTCATAACTTTTAACTGGAACGATTTTGATAATTTTTTGTTTTTTGTTTGAAAGATAGTGCTTCTCGTGTGGTAATGTAGATATAATTATTGCTATGTTTGGACACCGGCTCCAAATATAACAATAACTATAACTACATTACATAATCGTAAATCGACTTTTAAGTAGTCTAATATTTTTCATTTCATTTTACTTAGGAGGATTCTAAAAAATATGTTGAACACGCAATTATTTTTTTTACTTTTTAGTGCATATTCATTTGTTTTAAAATAGTGTTTTGTTTGAAGTCAGTTTTTGTTTTTGTTAAATTTTTTATTTATATGTGTATAGGGTTAGTAATTCTGTTCTGTAATGCATTACAAAGCAACGTCTTCACATTTCCTGGTTTTATTTTATTCATTAATCCATCAAATCATAGATGTGAAATGAGAGCCAAGTTCAATATTATCACATAGGCCTTGGATTATTGAATTCAACGACAAAAGAAGTGTGATCTAAATTGGTGCCAAGTTCAATGGTCAGTCCTGAAATTTATTTATAACTACATCACTATCACTACATAGTATAAAACAAAGTCGCTATCTCTGTCCCTATATCCCTATGTATGCTTAAATCTTTAAAACTACACAACGGATTTTAATACGGTTTTTTTATTGGATAGAGTTGTTCGAGAAGAAGGTTTATATATGTATATAATAAATGGACAATTTAATAAAGAAACAATGATAATTTTAGAAGATTCTACTGTGATGTCATATCAATGGACCCGTGCGAATCTGGAGAGGGTCGCTAGTAACTACAAAAATTATCTGTTTTTCTTATAACTTAGGAAAATATATTGGTAAAAGGTCTGACTTAGTACTTTAAATGTTCAAATTACTACTAAAATTTTAGTTACTAGTTAAATGTTCAAATTTTCAATTTGTGTTTACACAAATTATATACTCTGTATATTAAAAGATATAATTTAAAACATCAATTTCAATATAACTCTCTTTGTTTATTAGTTAGTAAAAAATAAATTTCATTCTAAACATATGTAAATAAAATGATTAACTAAAATTCCATTACGCAGCAAGATAATTGTAAAAGTTTTTCAGCTTCCTTATTCTGTTATCCCCTTTCCCCATTTAAGGGTTTACATATACCATGTGTTTTCAAAGCATCATAGACGCAAGCACTGTCATTTATCAAGTTAGAACGGGATAGATATATCAAATCGCCGGTGTTAGAAGGAGATGGTATGGTGTAGTTTCATATACTCATCTCAATATTGAGATTAAAAGTGACGCTTCGCTTGGCGCAAATTATTAGACATAGCGTCAGCAAAAACATTTTTACTTAATTTTTTTATTTCATTTTTAAAGTTTATTACAATTTTAGAAACAAAATTAATAACCAATGGCGGGGATCTAAAGTTGACCTTTTATACATAATAAAAAAATAAAAATCTAGATGCTCCAGAATTAAACGACTTTTATTAAAATGCACAATTGTTAATAACTTTTAAAAAAAATTACACCGGTGTCAAACTATGACTAGATACTATTATATGTGACAGCCTCTACCCTTATTAATGAGTTGTAAACAGTACGTTGAAACGTCCGACAGTTGAATTGACGGCATCTTCCGGTATTAAGCAGTTGTAAACAATACGTGCAACAAACAACTTGATTCACAGACAATATAAAATAAGTAACATAACAACTACACTGCTATTTACAGTTATAAAATTGTATCACCTAGAACGTTACCTTCATATATTATTTTTAAAATCAAAATCAATATACACTTTATTCAAGATGTACATATAACATAGAATGAATAATTGTATGTTTTTTTCTTTACGTTGCTTACCTAATTATTCAATCAAAAAATCAAAATCAAAATAAACTTTATTCAAGTAGGCTTTTACAAGACCTTTTGAATCGTCATTTAACAATTAAGTGAAGCTACCACCGGTTTCGGAATGTTGATTCTACCGAGAAGAACCGGCAAGAAACTCAGTAGTTACTCTTTTTGAACATGTAAAAAAAATACAGTCATGTTAGTTAATACAATTATTTAAATTAATATATCCTGGCTGGAAGTCAACAGGTAGTAGTTTTAAATTTAGCTATAAGTCGATGGTGTTACTTTTACAATAAATAAACTAGTATAGTACGACACAACTTAGATGTTGCATCGGCAAAATTCGTAAAACCCGATCACATCCGAATTGAGTACGCTATCACAAATTATCAATATTTATTTCTTATGTGAATATGATCTTTAGATAAACGTAATAACTTGTAATATAATATGACCTAATATATTCGACAAGTTGACACGTCTATTTACATGCACTTGCTTTCTTTGGTTGAACTGACGCGAGAATCTATAGCGACGAATAGCGTCGAATAGGGCGATAGGGAACTATTTCTATTGGTTGTGTCAACCGGCAGTAATCGGTTTTATTTTCATTCCATTCCATTTTCCGATGCTACATCCAATTTGTGTCGTACTGTAACTACTGCACCTCTCTTGTCGTTAATATAAGCCGTTATATATAAGACGTTTATTCAGTTTATAATCTTAATCGAAATACATGGTCCTAATCTTTATCGTAATGTTATTTGCTGTTTGGTTACGGAAACAAGAAAATTAAATTAACAATTGTTACGTCAATAGTCTAAATGAAAAGAGAAATATACAAATCAAACCGATCCTTTATTTCAAAACAGAAGATAGAATAATTACTCTTTTTAATGGAATAGATGCCAACAGACTAAGACTCTCATTTAATGGAAAGTGACTGAAGAAGCCTGCATATTCCTTAAAGGCAACTTACCTTTATGAAATGTGTATTTTATATTATGGAAGGCAAACGAGCAGATGGCTCACCTGATGGAAAGTGAATACCAGCGCCCATGGACATCTGCAACACCGGGAGGCTTGCAGGTGCCTTGCCGAACTTTAAGGAAGGAGGAGGCCCTTTTCTTAAAAGTTGGTTCTACACAGTGGTTGTTCTGGGTAGAAAATGTCTTAAACTTCTTTCTCTAAACCCTATCGTATCTGTTCAGAAAAAAACTGCAGTAAAAAGCGGCTAGAGCAAGAAAACCTTAAAAATCGCATTGTTATGGACTTTTGTGCATCTCTCAGCTCGTCAAATTCAGAATTTCCTGCAATTTTTGACGTTGCAGATACGATGACGATAAGAATAACAAGATTTTTATTCTGTAACCATTACTCCCTTCAGCGAAAACGTTGATGTTTTTGCGGACGGTACCACTGACATAGACACCTTTTTGTGCGAAGGTCGCGGAAATAGGTCGACTGGAAGATATATTTTTAAGCAAATAGAAAACAATGTTTATATACTATTAGATAAAGCGGTTACATTTTTTTTATTGAAATGATAATCTTTTTTTAATATTTGAACCTAAGAACTCCATCAATTACATTTAGAAGGGTTTTATTACAATGTTGGATACTTCAAGTTTAATCATAGTTAATATTTAAAAAAAAATTGAAATGGTGAAAAAGATTAGCTACTAAATTTCTTGGCGGTTATTCTTACGTTTATATTAATTCTGTAACATAACTGTTCTGTACCTGGGTTATGGTATATTTTTGAAGCATGTCTTAAAACAATTATTTTAATGAGAACATTAAAATATGTATTATTGTAATATTTATATAAATTATAGTCTCCTAGTTGGACTCGCTTTGGAGATAATAATTCCTTTGGAGATGATAATTTATAAACCTTATAACTTAAACCTCCTTTAAGTAGAGGATGTTTTGAATGAGATTTCCACAATTTTGACTCTAGAGGCCCGAAATTTGATATAGGCTAATTTTTATAGGAAAACCTAACCGTCGATTGGTTATTGAAAAGAAAGTACGAGCAAAAAACCATATTTTTACTCAGAGTTAATGAAATTACGGAAACATAAGGTTTTGAAAACGGCCGATAGAGTCTAGATAAAAGAGAATAATAACAAAAAAAAATTAAGACTTAATCCACAAAGTTTATTATCAATCAAATAGTATCTGAACGTCTCAAGAAAGTTTTTATCTGGCAACATTTTGCATGAAAATCTTTTTGGTGGGATCATGTATTGCCAGTTTTTGTTTTAATAGATAGTCCTGTCATTTATTTGCCTCGAGCCAATTACGAAAACTTGTTACTCTTGCAGGATACATTTTATATCCGAACATTGTTAATTGTCATCATTATCTTCAACCAGTACACAACATGACATAACATTAATTGTTACTTGTAAGAATTTTTGTGAATTCTTCTGAAATTTAGGATTACCAACGTGTTACAGTCAGAACTTTTTTCGGGTGTAATGACTTTTTGCATCTTAACTAAGGATTGCTGATCTTAACACTGGCATGCATCATTGAATTTAAATTTTGCTAATATGCCAGCTATCGTACACTATGCTATGAACCGCCGTGTGTCCGAACATCTGTCACTTGTGTATTTAAACCGTCATTGGAACAGCGTGATGAAATAAACTCAAAACCTTCTTGAAAAATACGAGCTAAAAGAATATCAGCTGAACATTTACAGAATGTTTCTTAAATTTTTGATTTCAAAAAAGAACGTTCTTAATTTAGGTATTCAAATCATTTATGTAATGGATTTAGTCCCTTTTAAATTTGGAAAAGATCTGATGATGAATTCCAATGAGTGCCAACAAATTTGTGCCAAAAAAACCCTTTAAGTTATGTTTCTAGTTAGTTTTTGTTAACGTCACACTTCCTTTTGACTAATAACTTAAAGAATATTTACAGCATGATCGTATGAATATGATAAAGACGCACTTCTCAAACACAACATATTTCCCCAGTGTGCATATATGGCGCTCAGGTCTAGATTTGGACGCCTTGTGACCCTGGAGAACTGGAATAGGATAAACTTAGATGATATATGTAATTTTTTATATTCATATCCTATAAGTTTATCATATTGTTTGTTTCCCTAAATATAATAAAATAGTATTGGAGTATATAAGATTTTTACTTGGATTTTTCAATCTCATTATATGAATTATATTAAAGTTATAAATACGTACTCTTGAGTAGTCTCAGTAATACTGATCTGTATTACCTAAATCCAACTCTGGTGGTATTCAGATTTACGATACCCACTAAAAAACTAGAAGTATCTCGTAACTAATGATGATCACTGACGTAAATTTCACATAGCCGGTTATAACCAGTTATTACCAGTATAATGTTTTAACAGGAACTTAAATAAAGAACACACTTTTCCTTAAATACGACTAAAGGACAGGACAAGGGCAGAGATTACAAAAATCGAACTTCCAAATTAATTCGGGAACACTTACTTATTTTAAAATTGAATATAAATCCTCAATTCATCCTGTGTTCTCAAAATAAAGGAATATATCGTCATTGCAAAAGAATAAAAGCGAAAGCGCCGAACTTATACTGTCCAAAAATGAGATTTAAAGTTTTTAGTTTAAATCTCATTTTTCAATAGTACGATTTTGGCGGTTAAGCTTTTCTTCCTGTCCGCTAATAATATATATAATTTAAGCGGCAGAGGAAAGCAACTACCGAGTTTCTAGAAAGTTCTTCTCGGTAAAGTGCTTTTAAGAGCCTACTTGAATAAAGTATAATTTGGTTTCAGTTATACTTGATATCATACTAATGTCATAATAAGGTATTGTTCGTCGGTTTATCATTACAACCCAAACTACACAACGATTGTCACGTAGCTTGTTCTTTTAAATGTATCCTGTCAAACTATCATCGCTTAATGAAAACAACTGAAGCTAGAAATGAAAGATGAAATTTACATTGTTTACATTTACAAGGTACTTCAAATTAATAAAATTCCGCAGACATTTTTAACTTTGCCGTTTCTTAAATTCAAATCGTTTGTAAAAAAATACATTAGTAAAAAAAGCATATTATTCGATACAAAATTTTATAGATCATAAAAAAGCTTGGAATTAATACCTGTTGACTTCCAGGCAGGATAAATTACATACATATATAATTTTACTTAACTAATATTATTGTATTTTTTAAATGTTGAAAAAGAGTAACTATTGAGTTTCTTGAAAGTTATTTTTGGTAGAATCTACTTTCCTAACCGGTGGTAGATAGGTAGATTTACTTAATTGTTAAATGACGATTCAAAAGTGCTTGTAAAAGCGTACTTGAATAAAGTTTATTTTGATTTTGATTTTACAACATAGGTTTTGCTACTTTCATGTTTAAGGGAGACTATGGGAGTTTGAAACAGGAAAATTTGAATTCTCATTTTAACCTTCGTTAATTTTATTTTTTTCTGCCTTTTGCCGTCCACTCCTGGACGAAAGCCTCCCCCATAGAACGCCAACCATCCCGATCTTGGGCAGTCCGCATCCATCCCGTGCCCGCCACCATCTTCAAATCGTAGGTCCATCTTGCAACAGGAAATAAGGATTGAAATAGGGATTGTAAATTAGTCTGACGCAAACATGGAATAGGAATTAAACTTGTATGTAATGTATGGGCGTTTGATTGGCTGCTTGTTGTAGTGGTCTAAGGCTGCAGATTCTGTATTCGAATTCTAGATAGGGCGTATGAAAAGCTACTGGTTAAGAGCCGAAATGTCCCAGTGGTTAGAACGCGAACATCTTAACCAATTATTGCGGCGTACCCAGGCAAAAACAAACACAAAATGTTTGTTTTCGCATTTGTGTTTATAATTCATATCGGCGGTAAAGGAAAACATCGTAAGGAAACCTGCATGTGTCTAATTTCAATAAAAAATGTGCCACATGTGAATCCACCAACCCGCATATGAGCAGAGTGATGGAATATGTTCCAAACAGGAGAGGAGGCAATAGGAATCTGAAACTTGGAACAGACTTCGTGCTCCGGAAAGCTCGTTAAAGCCATTCGAGGTCGGAATTGTCGTGTCATTGGATTATGAGGATAATGAAATAGAGATTGTACCTGTATTTACGCGAACATATATATGGATTTTTGACTCCTTGATTGGTCTAGGGAGTGCGTATGTTTGAGCAAATATTTGTGCCCTATAATATTTTTTGCGCATTTATCATCTTTGAGATTGGACGGTTTGGACGAAATGAGCAAGGATGACATAATCATTCGTTTGCCAGTGATAAATTGATGCGGACGATGTTACAGGAAAAAGTTAATTTTTATTTTGAAGATTATATTCAACCAGGATTTTTCTTGAAATCCTTAATGCATTCCAGCAAACCTATTTCAGTGTCGCGCTATTGTCATCAAAAACTGGGCACTTTTTTTCTTTGTAAGCGTATGGCAACACTGGTTTCATGTGGGCTTATGAGTTAAACTTAATTCATACATCTTAATATCTATTGAGTTACAATTAAAACTAAAAGTCTTAATTTATAAAGTTATTTAAATGCAAAATATCTCCTTCATTTATCACTATTTTACGTTAGATATCTAATTGTATATTTTAATTTTTTATATTTTTTTACTGAGTAAATGTAATTATTATAAGGAGCTAAGATGGCCCAGTGGTTAGAACGCGTGGATATTAACCGATGATTTCGGGTTCAAGCCCAGGCAAGCACCTCTATATGTATGTATTTATAGAGTATGTTCATCTCGTGCTCGGCGGTGAAGGAAAATATCGGCTAATCATGACAGATAAGCCAACTAAACAGGATAAATAGTTCAAAAGCATGCGCAAACACATATACACCCTCTATCCTCTCCCTGGATCCCTTGAAATGGCAAGTCCGACATGCCATTGCCAGCTTTAGACTTGGTAGTACACTTCATACTTTCAGACTCTTTACTTTTAATCTAACTTGCGGCCACACATCTAACCACGAAATAGTTTTCATTTGATTGACTGGGCAAAATAGAAACGATCTTTTATAGTAAGGGAAGTTATATATATTTCTTTATTTCACCAAATGTCAGTGCCGTATGTCTTCATAGTAAACACTCGCAATCGGCTGTATAGTAACAGTTTGGTTGTAATATGTTCAGTCAGCTTTCTAAGAATAGAATATTTTGTTTTGCCGAACGTGGGAGATATCTCGGAAAGAACGAGCAGTTCTAGAAATTCTTTGATAGCAACCTATGTAAGTATAGCGTACGATTGCTTTAAAATATTATTTTTCAAACCCAGGAAAGCACCACTATATATATGTACTTAATTTGTGTTTATAATTAATCTCGTGCTCGGCTGTGAAGCAAAACATCGTGAGGAAACCTGCATGTGAGTAATTTCATTGAAATTCGGCCACATGTGCATTCCACCAACCCAATTGGAACAGCGTGGTGGAATATGTTCCAAATCCTCTTTTTAATGGAAGAGGAGGCCTTAGCCCAGCAGTGGGAAATTCACGGGCTGTTACTTTACTTTTTACTTTACAAAATGTAATTATTATATACTAGCGGCCGCCTCGACTTCGCACGGGTTACTGTTACTAAATGTACTACAGAATTTGTTTATATACGACATCACATTAGAAACTTCTAAAATTATTAGTATTTCCCTACTATACTGTCTATATATTATATACAAAAACCTTCCTCACGAATCACTCTACTTATTTAAAAAAAAAAAAAACATCCGTAGCGTAATTTTAAAGATATAAGCATACATAGGGACAACAGTAAGCGATTTTGTTTTATACTATGATACTCAAAAATATGTCTTTCAACGATAATAAATTTATGATTACAGTTTCTTTCAATTCCAAAACATAACTGTTTAAGCGATCTAGGGGCTGACTGATATATACGGACAAATTGGCCACTCGATGGTAAGTGGTGACCACCGCACGGATAATTCAGTTTCATTTAAGTGTCAAAAAATATTAATTATAATAAAATTAAATAAAATGTAAATTGTTAACGTTATACTATTAATTCATATTTTTTGACAAGCTTAAAACAGTAATACATTTGAAGATAAGCCAGCCATTTGATTCAGATATTTGCAATTTTCTATTTCGACGAATAAAATTATCGGAATTCCATAAATTAAATAAGTTCAGATTGAAACACTTCATTTCCGCCAATAAAAATTACCTGTCACGAGATGTCTGAGTAATTCATTGGGTTCTATATTTTCGCAGTGCGTTCACGATTCAATTTGATTGGTGGATATATTCGGGTTATATTTAATCACCAATCAGATCTCCCTTTTTTTGTCAACTATGTTCGAAATTGAAACTGTAAAATTTGTAACACTTAATGTCTTACTGGGCTAATGTTGATCGGTTTTAAAGCAAATTTGTGGCAAATTTTCATTTAACATATACTGAGCTGAGATGGCCCAGTGGTTAGAACGCGTGCATCTTAACCGATGATTGCGGGTTCAAACCCAGGCGAGCACCGCTGATTCATGTGCTTAATTTGTCTTTATAATTCATCTCGTGCTCAGCGGTGAAGGAAAACATCGTGAGGAAACCTGCATGTGACAAATTTCATAGAATTTCTGCCACATGTGCATTCAATTTTCGTATTGTTTTTTGATAGATATACTATAGGGTTTTTTGGCTGACACCGACTCCAAATATAATAATAACTGTAACTACGTTATGTAATCGTAAATCGACTTTTAAGTAGTCTAATATTTTTCATTTCATTTTACCCATGAGGACTCTATGATGAGGAGAAAATATGTTAAATATGTAATTATTTTTATTACTTTTTAGTGCATTTTTATTAGTTTAAAAATATTGTTTTGTTTGAAGTCGGTTTTTCTTTTTGTTAAAATTTTTATTATTTATTATTTAAATTTTTTATATTTATTTTGTATGTATATTTTTATGTTTGTTACCTCATAAAATGAATTAGAAGTGATTGGATTTTCGCCCGTCTGGTTACCATTGGCAAACATAACAGTAAAGTGGTAATATTTAATTTGACCATCAATAATAAAGTGTAATGCTTCTACGTTGATTCAAGATTTTATACATGATAAAAAAGCGTGGAATTAACACCTGTTAACTTCCAGGCAAGATACATTACATATATGTAATTGTATTTAACTAATATGACTGTATTTTACAAATGTTGAAAAAAAGTAACTGAGTTTCTTGCCGATTCTACGGAATCTTCTTTCCGAACCGGTGGTAGCTCCACTTAGTTGTTAAATGATGATTCAAAAGTGCTTGTAAAAGCCTACTTGAATAAAGTTTATTTTGATTTTGATTTTTCTCAATTATTTGGATACATACATAGATATGCTCGAATACTGGATAGTTTTTGCGAAATCATGCTTGCTCGATTGGTTGGTGTTCGTCAGGGTTTTTTTCAACTCGTGTTAATATGATCCTACCAAAATTTTATATATATATATATATATGTTGGAAATGAGGCTGATAGGACTGTAGTTTCCGATAACATATACTTCTGCGTGCAACCGGAACGTTACTCAAGATACCAATTGAGGAATCGTTGGCGGTAGTTGCAAATAATATTTTCTTTTGTTCTTCAAATAGACAAATGCCACCTTAGTCTACCCGTGACCACGAACGCTGTAAAGTGCTCGAAACGTCGGGATGTCAAAAATAATTAATATACGCGATTCAAATGCGTTATAACTAGTTTTATTTCAATGTGCAATAATCGCGAAAATTTAAGACAATATCATATTTATCCCCTTACTTTTGATTTTTTTTTTAATAAAGTATATCTTTTTTTTTATTTATTTTTTTAATAAAGTAATTTGAGTTTGAGTTTTTAAAAAATAATCTGTAGCAAACACTTAGTATCATTGTGTACTTGTTTAGGTGTGTGAGCCAATGCACATACATAATTGAAATAAAATCAAAGTTAGTGGTTCATTCATGATATATAGATGATAAAGCGTGGAGCTAATATTTGTTGACTTCCAAACAGGGTGTATTACATACATATATAATTATAATTAACTAACACGACTTTGTATTTTAAATGTTGAAAGAGAGTAAATACTGAGTTTCTTGCTGGTTCTTCTCGGTAGAATCGGCATTTCGAACCTGGTGGTGGCTTCACTTAATTTAATTGTTAAATAAAGATTCAAATCAGCTTGTAAAGGCCTACTTTATTATGCCGATATCAACGTATTTAATAAAATAATATAAAAATGTATTTTTTTATCATCTTGAAAATAATAAAGAAATTTACACACGCACAATTTTCGTTAAAAAAAATATTAAATAAAATGGACAATTTTGAATAATTTGAACTATAAACACTACACGCGCTACCAACTTTAAGAAAAAAAAGAACAAATTTCAGTAACCATTGTTTTCGATTTAAGATATCGCGTAACCAATAAAAGCAAACATTACGCTATCATTTTAATTCATCGTGGTAGGGGATTGGAACAGATAACGAAAAATCCGCGATTTAGCACCACCGACGAGCGTAACGATTTATTATTCGTAATCTTTTGATATCTCGATATTTTGCAAGGGAATCATCTTCTCACGCATCGTTTCTTAATTATATGATATGAGACAACATCACATACATTACTCTGATCCCAATGTAAGTAGCTAAAGCACTTGTGTTATGGAAAATCAGAAGTAACGACGGTACCACAAACACCTAGACCCAAGACAACATAGAAAACTAATGATAATCTACATCGACTCAGCCGGGAATCGAAACCAGGACCTCGGAGTGGCGTAACCATGAAAACCGGTGTACACACAACTCGACCAAGGAGGTCGTCAAACCTAATACAATTTAACACATGATCGAATAGATATACGTTACGACTTGTTACAGATAAAAAAACCTGCAAAGTACAACGTTTTTCGGCCACCTTAATGTTGCCATTACCAAAAATGTTTTCATCGCTAATGGTAACATTGTAAAATAAAAATATTTTAAGTTTAAATTATTATGAGTTAGTAGTTTTGGTTGTGTGTTGAAGTAAATCAGGAAAAAAGATTTCATTTTAAGTATTGATTGATTAATGGCATACCCAATGATATACAGGCAGTTTTTTTTGCTCTTCTTATAAGCAACACTGTCCTATGGTAAAATAATCAACAGTTTCAAATCGAAAGAATATTGATTTAAAAAACAAACAATGAAACAATATTTGGTTTCATTAAAGGCTCAAGACAATTTTCCGTATCTTTTGCTATTTCTCATAATTTCGAATTGAGCTACGTCATGAAAATTACGCCCTGTATGTTCTAGTGAACATGGATAATTTTGATATTCAGCGGAAATCGTTATATAAACACGAAAAGTAAGAGTAAACAAGGTTCCGACTACACAAAGTCAATAAGTCCTCCGTGGGTCAAGGTAGACGTTTATGTAATAAGATTACGCAGATATATTTAGGTTTATCTATTAATTTATTAAAATATCTTAAAGTTACATTATGCAACACAATATAAACGTATACACATAATAGACCAAAAAGTCCATATACCTAATACTATATATTTTTACCGCCTAATGCGTCAATACCTTTGTAACATATTACATTTAAAAAAAAAGCGCTGTCATTGAGGTTTGGGTTTACTTTTTGGCGCGAAGTTTGAGTCATAACAAAAATATCGATTTAGTTTTCGATGGTTTTATTAAGATTCTAATTTAAATTAACTGTATTTTTTACTCTTTTGTTCTTAAAAGCCATTTTCACTTCTAGTCGTTTTAAAAAGACATATATTTGTTTATGGCATAGTTGGCAAACGAGTAGTTGGCTCATGACTACCACTGCCCATGAGCATTTACATCTAATATATAATAAAATAATAATAAGGAAATACGAGATAACATCACATACATTATTCTGATCCCAATGTAAGTAGCTGAAGCACTTGTGTTATGGAAATCAGAAGTAACGACGGTACCACAAACACCCAGACCCAAGACAACAATCGGGGAATCGAACCCGGGACCTCAGTGTGGCGTACCCATGAAAACCGGCGTATACACCACTCGACCATGGAGGTTGTCAAACTACTGAGAGGATTGTAGGTACTAGGTGCAATGCCGAATATTTGCGTCTTCTATCTAGTATATATTTATTTATTAGTATATTTTGATAACTCTAAATTTTTTGAGTGAATGAGGCGAAGCAATAACATGGCCCATGAAATATGAAATCTAGAAAAGCTCAGTATTACATTAGTAATTCAATTTTTTTTAAGATTTTGCCGCCATCATAATCAAAAACATAATGCACGGTAAATACTATGACTAAAAAGTAATTGTTAGGTATACATTTTTTTGAGATTGACAAAAATATTATACTTAATGGACTTCAAACTTTCGTTCGTAAAGTTTCACACTCAAGTTACATATTTACGTTGCACTCAAATTCGTAACTCAAATTCTTGTCAAGACGAGGATTCACTTACAGTACAACACAACTTAGATGTAGCATCGGTAAATGAAAAAAAAAACGATTACTGCCGATTTATACAACCACTAGAAATAGCTACCTATCGTGCCATTCGACGCTATTCGTCGTTATAGATTCTCACGTCAGTTCAACCCGAGAAAGCAAGTGCATGTAAATCGACGTGTCAAATTGACGAATTGGCCATATGATATTATAAGTTATTACATTTGTATAAAGATCATGCAGAGCCGAGATGGCCCGGTGGTTACAACGCGTGCATCTTAATAAAAAATTTCGGGTTCAAACCCAGGCAAGCACCACTACATATATGTGCTTAATTTGTGTTTATCATTCATCTCGTGCTCGGCAGTGAAGGAAATCATCGTGAGGAAACCTGCATGTGCCTAATTTCATCGAAATTCTGCCACACGTGCATTCCAACCCACATTGGAACAGTGTGGTGGAATATGGTCCAAAAGCTCTCCTTAATGGGAGAGGAGGCCTTAGCCCAGCAGTGGGTAATTTACAGGCTGTTACTTTACTTTACTTTTTACTAAAGAACATATTCACATGAGAAATAGATATTGATAATTTGGGATAGCGTACTTAATTCGAAATTTTTATTCAACACTTTGTCACGACTCGTCACAGTCACAATGTGTACCATTTAAAATCAGCGTTGGGTTTTAATCCAACATTTTTATGTATCTGAATGGTTTCCTTTTCGGGACACATATCATAAGTTAAGACTTTGTTTGTTTATTTGTATAAATTTGTTTTTTTTTTATTTCCTTTTAATTTTTTTGTTTTTTTTTTTTTTTGTTTTCTTAATGTCATTAGTTAATGTTGTTATTTAGTTAGTTAATGTTAAATATTTCCTATGATTTTATTATTTTGTGTTTTAATTTTTTTTAAATTATGTTTGCAATGTATGTTTGTCCTGAATAAATATTTTCTTATTCTTATTCTTATTCTTATTCTTATTCGGATGTGATCAGTTTTACGAATTTCGCCGATGCTACATCTGAGTTGTGTCGTACTATACGTAAAACAATTCCAAAACTGTCAACGATGATAGTGAAATTTAATCTAATCTATTTCAAAGTGAATCGAATAGTGTAGCTTTGACACAATTAATTTGAAGTTACGAAATTATTTCCCAAATTGCCGCATATCGCTGAGTAACTTATTAAACGAGATATTAAGCCTCTTGTAGTTACACTGGCTCACTCACAACATAGCGGAACAAGGCTTTGTATTGCTTTTGCTAATAGCAACGTAGAGAAACGCAACAAGGATATCAGATCATGTCAAAAAACTGTTAGATAATAAAGGCATGTTAATCATAAAAAGTTAATATTTAAGATATTCATCCACGTGCCATAGATTTTTTTTACATGGCATTAACAGCTTTTAAATTTCCCACTGCTGGGCTAAGGCTTTCTCTCCCTTTGAGGAGAAAGTTTGGAACATATTCAAGATGCACGCGTTCTAACCACATCTCAACTCAGCACTCACCTTTATAGCTGAATACAAAACATTGCTACTGGTAGCAACGTAAAAAAATTCTACAATAATCGTATGAGCTCATGTCAAAAAACTTTGAGAATAATTAAATGACAAGATACCTGCTGTATCTTACTAGGAGGAGGCAAGGTAGCTTGGACTGGGCTTAACGTTTTTTCCTTGAGTAACGACTTCGTTCGAAAAAGTTTAAGGTTGTATATAAAATAACATTAAAAATAATTACACGAAATAATGACTGCGTAGCAACAATACTAGTGGTCTTACCCCTTTGAACTGGAACTCCGATTCGCCGGAAAGAAATTGAAACAGTCGACTAGATAAAATCAAATCGTAGCAATTTATTATCTTGATTAGAGCCGGACTTAAAGTAAAGTAAAGTAAAGTAACAGCCTGTAAATTTCCCACTGCTGAGCCGGGCTGAGATTTTAAATTTATTGGCACATACAAGGTGCTAAAGCATCGTATACCTAATATGACATGCGTACATACATAATATATCTGTTAATATTACTCATACGAACTGCAAAGTATAAGTAAGCAATATTTTTCTACTAAAAGCGACACTTAAATAAAAAAAAATGGCAAGATATTTTAAAAAATACAATTGGCGTATATATTTTATCTATTATAAAGAATATTCCTAATGGCTATACTTTTTTTAACTCTTATTAACAAGTCATTAAAGTATGACAATATTATTTTAGTCAAAAGAATCACATTTGTACCGCAAATTACATGAATCGTGAACGTTTAGCAAAAAGGTTTTATAAATCACTTCTTCTTGGCTGACCAGATTGTTCATATCGTCTAATTATTTAAAAAAAAAAAACATGAAGTTATATCATCCCGCTCAAAACCAAAACTTCCCGCGAGTAATCTTTTTTTTTCTTTATACAAACAAATCTCCACAGACGTGTTGTCCGTGCCGTGTATCTATATCTATCTTTCTATTATTTTGATTGAGTTTATTTTCGATGAACCACCATGTTTTTATTTCCAGACTGCACAACAATCTAAATTTCAGGATTACAATTTTTATAGACGTCTGTAATTTTTTTTTTTTTTTTTAAAGATATCTTTGCTCTATTTATACTGTTATAGTTTTGACATAAGCCTTGATATTTGAAAATGGAATATCAATATTCGTAAAATACGTATAGTTTTATAAGTTATAAAAATAAATTTTTGTTCATAATTCAACACATCGTCCCTTGTCACACATCACTATGGAAATGCCCATCATTTATTAGGATGAAAAAGTCAGAAAAAAATACTGGGTTAGAATAAAAAGGGGATATGGTATAAATTAGGATAAAAAGTTCCGTGAAAAGAGTTTTTACACGAGTGTTATGCTAATATAAAAATCTCTGCTTTATCATTGGTATAAATATGTAATGGAGGACGAAACGACGTTATTAATTTTGAATCCTATCTAATTTTTTTAGGCAAGAGATGGCAATATATTTCTGCCTGTAGATTCAAATTATAATGTAATAATCATATAATGTAATAATCGTCATTTTACACACTCTTTTATTTTGCTAAGTAAATTATTGTTTTTTTATTCTTCCGTAATAAGGAGTGAGTAATATACCATACAGCCTAAAGCCATTTGATATTTATTCTACACACATTTATCTACCTTTAGCTAATTTAACAATATTGCATAACATAAGATGTTTTTTTCTAGAAGTATCGACAGATTAGCATCTGCTATGGTCACAGGGCGTAAGAAGTTTATACATACTCTTTGATCGAATCGGCCTAACTTTGACACTTAAAATACGAATAAAATATTTAAAAAAAAAATGCAAAATATTGATTGTCAAATACTGGCATTGAATATTCATTTAAACTTTTTTTTTGACAGTTGATTTTTTTTTTAATTTATGTCATTGACCCAGCGTCGGGCAACTAGGATGAACGTTCAGAATTGCAGAGAAGTTTGCTACTATTTGATTCTGTATCTCAAAGACTTGACAATCACAGCTAGAACGGTTGATTGCCTCGGTAACGAAGCAATACTCGGTGTACACTGCATTTATGTTATTTTTGCACTACAATTTCAAAATGGAAGCCGGAAGGACTGAACTCGTAATATAATCATTCTTAATAAAATAAATTATATCACAATCCATAAATAGCATTATTGATATTTCAATATTCATTTGAATTGACTTTACTCGCAATATATACTTACACAAGCTTTCATAAAGTATTTTGAAATCGTTCAATTAATTGTACTGAAATATTTAAAAAATTAAAAAAAACATTTATTCGTATTATTTTGTTATTTTAAATTATAATATCAAATTCTACGTTACTATGCAAAGATAATACATGTGGTGGTCCATCCCAGGCAGGCATACATACACAAAGCCTCTACTAAGTAATTTATTTATTTACTTTTGAAATACAACTCAACTGACCTAATTCAGTAACTCGTGTACTCCAAGCTTTAAAACTTGTCTATGTTGACTGTTGTAAAAAATACAAAACAGAAAAAGGCTCTCTAACTTCTGCCTCTTGATTGTGAAAAAAAAACAAAGCGCCAAGTTCTGAAATGAGCACAGATTATACATGCGTAACGTCAGCTGAAGTACAAGTTTTGGCGGGAAAATCTACGCCCTTAAGGAATTAACTTTTCTTTTCAATCACTTACTTTTGTTACTGACTCTTTCTGTATTTTTACTTATGTTTTCAGTTAAGAAAAACTTTAGATAAATTGTCTAGTGTAGTGTTATAAAATAAGAATCCTCTTTTTATATCACAAACATTAGACATAAAATATGAATTTAAAAAAAAAAGAAAAAATATGTACAGAATAAATCGTTATACACTAAACATAAAACTAACTTCAAGTTATTAAAATTCGTAACCATAACATAATATACCAATTTAAATACCTCAACATAATATATACATATAATTTTATTTTAAATTTAATGTATATATTTTTTAATTCATTGACAGTAAAATAGTTATCAATATATTAAACTCTGTGGTAACCTCAGACAAAATCCTAACAGATTTTTTCTTAGATAAAAGTTATGAAGCAAGAAAAAATGTAATGCGAGATAAATTCGACAGAACTTTAACGGACGTTTGTGAATCTTTAAGTGGAGTTTGAAATATTCCACACCTGGTGTCATTGAGAGAACGGATGTGAGAGAAAACCGCCAACACCGCCATCTTTGTTTTATGTAATATTTTATTTTCATATGGCAATGTCTGCCTGTCAATGAGGAAAAAAACAATTTCTATAAGCACGGCAACGTTTTAAAATATTATTTTTTAAAAAGATTTTTTAGGATTAGTGATATAGTTTTTAGTTATTAGTAAAATTTATAGGTCACGAGTCCAGATGGCCCAGCGGTTAGAACGCGTGCATCTTAACCAATGTTTGAGGGTTCGAACCCAGGCAAGCACCGCTGATTCATGTGCTTAATTTGTCTTTATAATTCATCTCGTGCTCAGCGGTGAAGGAAAACATCGTGAGGAAACCTGCATGTGACGAATTTCAAAGAAATTCTGCCACATGTGTATTCCACCAACCCACATTGGAACAGCATGGTGGAATATGTTCCAAACCTTCTCTTCAAAGTGAGAGGAGGCCTTTAGCCCAGCTGTGGGAATTTACAGGCTGTTGTTGTTGTCGTATATAGGTCACGAGGATCAAAATGGCGTGACACTATCAATATAAACAACTTCGAGAACTGTCAAATAAGCAATTGATAAATGTTAAATGAGTAATAAAAATACGCACTGCATGTCCAGTCGTAGTCATAAATAATAAATAACTTACTAAAAGTTTCCACCAATGAGAAATAGACTGTTGAGTTGATAAACAACCGAGTCGGAAAATAAGGGGACAGTTGGAAACAAAAAAAAATAATGAAAGCAGAAGGAGCCATAATAAATAAATAGGGGAAGAAATAAAGTAATTTGTCTTTGCCGGCCTCGCCGTTTTTCTCGAAAACTGCGGACTTCTGCGTTCGCCAATATAAAAAGCTGTGGCGGCATTATTAAAAAAAAAACGATTTTTTTTATATATTCAGCCAAAACGATTCAATTAATTATGATAAATTTGTATAATTGAACGCATGAATATTAATTTGTTTGAAAATATATTATTACAGTTCTAAAATAGTTTTAATTTTAACCGTACATATTCCTAAATTCCATTTCGTAAATATTTCTTTGATACAATTAAACGTTATTATATATACCTATAAATATATTTATTACATGTATAACTAGTCTAAAACTACATATCTATAATAGTTATTAAACAGAAAAAAATAATTAAAATTGTTTAAAGGTATTATTAAAAAAAATTGCAAAGAAACTTTAAAAAAATACATTTATAAAAAATGGCGACGTTCAAAGTTTTCGCGCCAAAACATACCGGTAACAAATGATTCGACGGAGCCATTGTGAAAATATTAATTAATTCCTTTCGCAAAAATAGAATGAACATTCAGAAGGAAGCCAGACTCTTATCAAATTCCCTTGTTTTCCAAATCAACTGAGAAACTCCGGTTTAATTACACAAAATCTTATATTCGTTTTCAAACGGAAATTACCAATGAACAAAGTTTCCGAACAGACAACATTTAAATTTAAGAACGTCAGATAAGATATTGACAACTTGTAAATATTTTAAAATTAATCAAACCCTTCACTTAATGCTTTGGCTTATCATATAATAGGCTTACTTTGTAAAAAAAAAAATACAATAAATATCGCACAGATTAAAATGAGTAACTACATTTATTTTTTCTTTAGATTTTAATTTTAGAACCAATAGTAGATTTATTAAGAACGTTTTATTTATCTTGTCAAATATATATAGTATTAATTAAAATAAAAATGAGCAGGTTTCGTTTTTTTTATAATTATTTAAAAATAATTTATTGCTCAATCTAGCACTCTATTTAATTGACAATTAAATCAATTTTAATAAAATTTAGTCTGTGCTATACGTTCAGAAAATAAAAAAACTTTCTTTCTCTACGTTCTTTAAGGTCATCGAAGCTTTAATTATGCACTAATTTTAAATTTAATTATCAATATTATCATTTATTTACACGAAATACATCATTGTAGTATAATTTATTTTTCAAATTATTAATATTAAACACATTAAAAAAAATCCTTCTCTAAAATATTACGCTGATGAATTAAAATACGACCATATAAAGTGTCACTTCAAAGATAACAGATGTAGTATAATATTTATTACTAAGCGAAGACATTGGGGTGACTCGTGAAGAGGGCAGGATAATGACTAGTCATAAACTGATTCTGGACTACAATCTCAAAATGGCGATCCATAATAGCAACATTACCAGATTATATAGATACTATTCAAGACAAATACAACACCACTCAGCAAGGACCAACTCAAATTCAATGAATTATCCACAACGAGGTCGTTGTGCCCATGGTCGAGTGGTGTGTACACCGGTTTTCATGGGTACGCCACTCTGAGATCCCGGGTTCGATTCCCGGCCAAGTCGATGTAGATTACCATTAGTTTTCTATGTTGTCTTGGGTCTGGGTGTTTATGGTGCCGTCGTTACTTCTGATTTCCATAACACAAGTGCTTCAGCTATTTACATTGGGATCAGAGTAATGTATGTGATGTTGTCTCATATTTATCATTATCATTATCATTACTATTATCACCGTGTAGTTCAAAGCAAACATTTCTACAAAAAAATCAAAATCAAAATAAACTTTATTCAAGTAGGCCTTTATAAGCACTTTTGAATCGTCACTTTACAATTAAGTGAAGCTACCTTAATAATTTGCAATCCAAAAATCATGATGTTGTCTGGCAATAAAATGCAAACACAATAAAATGAAATTATTTGATATAATAATATATGAAAAATACTAAGCTTAGAAGTACAGGTTTTATAGTACAGTAAAAGCCTGTAAATTTCCAATGGGCTAAGGCTCCTCTCCTATTAAGGAGATTTTGGAACATATGCTGTTCAAATGCACATGTGGCAGAATTTCGATGAAATTAGACACATGCAGGTTTCTTGACGATGTATTCCTTCACCGAAAACATCGGTTAAGATGCACGCGTTCTAACCACTGATCCTTTTGGCTCTAAATACGAAAATGTATTCTATTACACAAATATTTCACTCGATACACGCTCTATTTACTCTAAATACTATATTTATCATTATTGGAATAATCTTTTCCGTTCTCATTAATTAAAACGGCTGCTAACCACTAGATTAGTTCGAAATCCCTAATTTCCTATCCAATTAAATAGTTTGACAGCGCTAATTATCTTTTATTTCTTAATTAAGTTCGGCTGTATTAGCTAGCACGAGAGCTTTCCATCAAATCACACATTTAACGTTTACACAGACGTTACGGTTTTGTTATTTCAAAGCCGCAATGTGTTATTTGACGGTTGAATCGTTTATCAACTACAGCGATGTATTTTAGGGTGCATTTTAACAGTGCGGCTCCATATCGTTGGGTCTCAGGCTAAAACTACAGTATTATAAATATTAATGATTATAATTACACATACTATAATATATATTAACTTATAAAATAATTTACTATATGTTATAATAATAATTTAATGATAACTAGCGTACCCTTACTAATAAAAATACGATCTTTTAATATGTACCTATACTATATACTATATTCAAAGAAAAACTTAGTCGACCATTTCAAGTTTAACTCTTCGCTAAGCTACACAATATGCAAATCTTAGCCTAATCTTGATTGACATGCAGTTTTATATACAGAGTGACTTAAAGATGGGAGCTAAGCTTTAAGGAGGAGCTATTTTTTTTTCAATCTAGATTTGAATTTTTTTTTTAAAAAACCACCGAAAGAAATGCACTTTTTTTAAAATAGCTAGCTTAATGTAAAAAGTTCTCCCTCTTTCTTTTCAACCAACTTCCAAAAGGAGGAGGTTATCAATTCGTCTGTATTTTTTTTTTTTTTTTTTTTTTTATGTTTGTTACCTCAGAACTTTTCTCTGGGTGGACCGATTTTGATAATTTTTTTTTGTTTGAAAGGTAGTGCTTCCCGTGGGGTCCCATTTTTTTTATTTTTTTTTTCCGATGATGGTATCCATGTGAAAACGACATAAGTCTTAAATTTGCATTATGTATATGCGCGACAAATAGGTGAATAACTGAAAATCACGTTAACCAATTTTGATAATTCTTTTTTTATTATAAAATATATACTTCAAGGGTAATTTGGTGAAAGTTTGGTAAGGTTCTGAGCACAGGATCCATGACAAAGTAACGGAACGGAAGGGAACGGAACAATTCTGAGGAGCACGTTAGCGATACTCGGTCGAATCTTTTATTTATAGGTTATTTGGATATTTGAGTCACCTTCCGTAATATGGTTATGTAATTATCATAGTCGAATATTTTAATCAACTAGCTACTCACCCCGGCTTCGCACGGGTGCAATACTGATACTAAATATACTACAGAATTTGTTTATATACGACATCACATCGCAAACTTCTAAAATTATCAGTGTTTCTTTACTATATTGTTCATGTTTTATATGCACAAACCTTCCCCTTGAATCACACTATCTTTTAAAAAAAACCGCATCAAAATCCGTTGCGTAGATTTAAAGATATAGGGACAGAGAAAGCGACTTTGTTTTATACTATGTAGTGATGGAACTCCTATACGGCTCGCAGTTAGGGTGCGATATGGGGCAGAATTTCTTACTATCTTTAATCAAATTTTGTGTATGTGATGTGATGTCATATGATGACGAAATATAGTTGGTCTTTTTCAAAGTTTTTTTGCTGAGTTCGATTACAGCTCTTTCGAGGGATCCTTGTAGTTTACGCCGCGTGACGTATTAAATCCGCATTTTCGAAAGTCTATTTTTGCTTTATTCGCAAGTTTCCTTTGAAATTGTCCTCGAAGTAGTTTCTGACTCATATAAACGGAACGTTTAATCTATCCATATTAAAAAAAATTAGTTAGTCAACATCAGCTTCACTTAAAATCAAAAAATGAATAAAATTTTAATCGTTAATCGACTTTTAAGTAGTCTAATATTTTTCATTTCATTTAACTTAGGAAGACTCTAAAAAATATGTTGAATACGCAATTATTTTTATTACTTTTTCGTGCATATTCATTTGTTTTAAAATAGTGTTTTGTTTGAAGTCGGTTTTTCTTTTTGTTAAAATTTTATTTATAAGGTATTATTTACGTAGATATCTTGTACATTAGCAAAATTATGGCCCTAAACTGACTTGTGGTAGATCTAATTAGGCATGCAGAAATGTAATAAGCTCGAAAGAGAAACATGAAATTCATGATGGAATCACTAATTTTAGTTTATTTTTGTCAGTTTTTTGCGAGTACATTTTTTCGGTACTCGCTTCGGTAAGCAAAAGCTTCAGTAATTTCGGACGCAGTACAGAAGCGCCGCAGTCCCAACAAAACCATGAACCCGTTGTTATACTGCACTTTTAGTGCGTTCAGTGACTTTTTACTGTAGTTTGTCCACAGGGCACACGTGTAGAAAGTTTGACAATATGACTTAAACAGATTCCTTACTACAGCGCGCAAACCTGTGGGCTAGCATCTTACATCTGGCGGCTAGTGCCCTACGTTCCCGTTCTATGTCTGCGTTGTCTTTGAGATCCGCGGAAATGTAATGACCCAGATATTTAAAAAGCTTTACTCGTTTTAAAAGAACAGCGTTTAATTTTAACACCGGTTCATAGTTCATTACTCTTCCGCGGACCACAAAGACCATGTATTCACTCTTCTTTACATTAAGGATAAGGTCATGGTTTGTTGCATATTGTTCACAATTTTTTAGAAGGGTTCTTGGATCAATAATCCATCTGACGGACCCAGCAGCACCATAATATAGTGACATAAATTAATGTTATGTGAGTAGTTTTATTACACTGTAATAGAGTGACGTAGAAGAAAAGAACTGCGTACCAAAAAAAATTAAGTAGGATATCTCCAAATTGCTTGCTTACCTCAATTTATGAGCAATGCAGGGATATGAACAATGTTATTCAAAAGCCTCGTGTCACTTAAATAGCGGATATTCCATGCAGACCATAGACAATATAACTGTGCATTTGGTGTAGATTATATCATATCGGCGCTCTGGAAATTAATTCCAGAATGGTGCACAGATATTTTGATGTTATTGATGCGCCTTAGGGCTAAGCCAGACTCGTGTGACGTAAAGGTAAATAACATGACGCTCTGTGTACGATAGTAAGACCCTCTCTGTTATCCATCAATATACCTTTGTTTGTATACTCATACTACATATATATGTACTTTGTTATCTATTGTTACGAGAGTAACCTTAGCCTTCAATACGGCGTTATGACATTTGATTCTATATCATAATTTATATCACATTATTATTGCATATTATTAATATAGTAGGGGCTTTGAATTTACTTTATTATATACAATTAATATTGTAATTAATTGATCAATAATTTGTAAAACTGTAATTAATATTATTTTTATGGCATAGCATTTAGTACTGCCATGTAACACTGTTTCTTATTTTAAATATGATTGAGCTGTCATTATAAAACAACTAGATGATAGCGTGGCATTCTAACAAAAGATGGAGAGATTGAAGCATCATTGTAAAACGATAATATTATTTTGGCCATCCCGATCTACTGAAATTACACTATACATATAATAAAACTGAAGTGTCTGTTTGTAATATTTAAATAGCCCTTTTTTTACTCAACGCATATGTATTTATACCCGGTACAAATACCAAAAATAGCATTTTTTATATTTTTTGTCGGTCTAGCAGTCTGTCTGTTTGTTCCGGCTAATTTGGAACGGCTGGATCGATTTTGACGGAACTTTCACTGGCAGATAACTGATATAATAGGGAGTAACTTATGCTACAATAGTTTATTTATTTTTGTTAAATTCAAACGCGTACAAGGTCGCGGGCACAGCTTATAAATATAATAACACATGTGTTTATTTAACAAATTATATATTTTTCTAGCGACCTGCCCCGGCTTCGCACGGGTGCAATGCTAACACTAAATATACTACAAATTTGTTCGGGTTTCTTTACTAAATTGTCATAGAATTACTCTATCTATTAAAAAAACCGTGTCCAAATCCGTTGCGTAATTTTAAAGATCTTTAAGATAGGGAAAGACAGCGGTAACTGACTTTGTTTTATACTATGTAATGATAATAATGGTTGTAATGGAATGTATCCGGAACCTTTACGTAATTAAATATTTATGTCTCATGGTGTGATTAGAGAATTCGGGGGATTAAATTGCGTTTTGGCATTTCCTTTGTCCGCGGGTACAAGGGCTCTTTATAAACTGAAATAAAACTAGTTTTAACGGATTTAAATCGCGTATATTAATTATTTTTATCATCTCGACGTTTCGAGCACTTTACAGCGTTCGTGGTCACGGGTAGGCTGTAGATTATTACACATTGAAATAAAACTAGTTTTAAATCCGTTAGAACTAGTTTTATTACAATGTGTAATAATCGCGAAAATCTAAGACAACTCTTTATTTATTTATTTAGGACAACCAACAGTAGATACAATAACACATTGAATACATACAATATAAGAACTTGAATCAAGGAAAATGTTCTACTAATTACAGGTAGTCTCGGCATGCACTTATAACATTACAATACACATTTTATAAAATATTTTAAGTAAATATTTTAATTTATAAACTTGTAACACTGGGTGTGAGGGTAAGGTTATCCAGATAATACTGTCTAGCAGTATTCAGGTAAAGGAAGACGTATAGGGTGCCTTAATCATTTGTGTGAAGTTGATTAAATAAAGAAAAAAATATAAAGTCTATTGTATCGTTTTGGATAGTCGTAATATCTGGTCGGTACCAAGTTAGCGAGCAAAAACTTTTTGGTTAATTATATTGTCACATATTGTATTAAACTCACCTCATATTCCTTAAAATTTATGGCGTAGGTATACACTATACAGCTTGTAATTAATGTAATTTCGTTTATCAATAAATTTTTTGTATTTGTATTTTCATTTTTTTTAATAATGTTTGTTTTTTATGTTTCAAATCTGCTGTCAACCGGTGGTGGCCAGTTTGTTTAGAAAGAGGTTTCGTCAAGACGTTCAGTATCAAGTATAAAATGAAATATCAACAAAGTTTAGCACTCGAAAAAGGCAAAGTGCTACTTTTGTCTTGACCTTCTGTTAGGATCAATTTGTTTATGTTCTCTACATATTGGATTATCTCGGCCCAACTGTAAATTGCCTCGTTATTTTTTATGTCTCTGAATATATGAAAACTTTTTGCTGTTCAACAAAATAAGATATTTAAAAAAAAAATAACTTTAGCTGTATCGTTCCTGTACTTTTTCACCCATTAAGGGAAGCTTGTAACAAAACGCTTTGAGGTCAACTTTATCTAACATCAGATTTATCTCAAAAAATTTCCAACGCCTATGTAAATGAAAGCAGTGAGGCTTTCCGGATTGACCATCCTGTTTTACAATTTTAAGTTTGAATGAACGTCTTAAATGCAATGAACTAGTCAACCGAATAACACAAATACTGCATCCCTTGTTTTAAAAATAACGATTCAAGACCATATAGAAACTATTTTATTGGTAAATTCATATTGATCATAACACGGGTAAGGTTATTACATTTACACGTAAAAGGCATCTAATACTTTTATTTAACAAGGTTATGAACCCTCGAAAGGGATGAGAGCTTTTAAATCTACCCTCGACCTTCGAGGACGTTCGATGAAATATTTATTGAAGTTCAATTTATGACGGACTTGCGATTACGTAGTTGTCTTCGCGTTAGCTATTTTTATTTAGTTCTTGACATCAACAGGGCAAACGTCACTTTTTAACAGAATGTGAATATACTCTGTTCCAACCATAACAGGAAAAAGCCAAATAAACAACATTTGACAGCAAATAGACGTGATATTATAGGATATTTGACAATGCGAAAAATAAATTGTGAATTATTGTAATCAGTGTATAGTATGAGTTTATAAATGGTTATTTACTCACGAAAGTTGAAAATAATACTTAATTTATTCAAAAACACATAAATAAGAATGATTTTTTTCAAACGTTTGTCACGTGAAACAAAACGCTCCTGATTGGCCGGGCTTATTATGAAGTCACTTTCTTGTTAACCTTGCTTTTCTACTAAGTACATGTACTAGAGATTAAAATACAAGAAAATTACGTCACCGACCTCATTGTAGCGCCATATTGTCCAAGTAGCTTTTTGCGCGCTATTTAAATATGGATATTTTAATATGATATTTTTCGGCAAATATGTACTAGAAAATAAAAAAAAATATTTTTTCTGGGTTCCTTAACTTTTACTAAATAATATAAGATGGATTTTAAAAATCAGTCAAATAGCCCATTGGTCGAAAGCTGGCTTAAAAATTGGAGTCGGTAATATTTTATTTATATTATCTTTGTTTTCTATTATAAGCGATTTAGAGGGTTTATGATGTGTTAATATTGGAACTAGAATTAATAATCAATCCCTAAGTTCCCTAAGTTATTAATACGGTACCCTTTTACAATCGACCAGAGTCAAGGACGGAAAGAAAACTAGTAAGACCTTTATTCGTAAAGTGCACCGACTCTTATGATATGCGTAAGGAAGATGCGGTATTTTTATTTTTGTGTTTATTTTAAAGATCTAAGAGTCGAGATGGCCCAGTGGTTAGAACGCGTGCATCTTAACCGATGATTGCGGGTTCAAACCCAGGCAAGCACCGCTGATTCATGTGCTTAATTTGTCTTCATAATTCATCTCGTGCTCAGCGGTAAAGGAAAACATCGTGAGGAAACCTGCATGTGACAAATTTCATAGAAATTCTGCCACATTTGTATTCCACCAACCCGCATTGGAACAGCGTGGAGGAATATGTTCCAAACCTTCTTCTCAAAGGGAGAGGAGGCCTTTACCCCAGCAGTGGAAATTTACAGGCTGTTGTTGTTGTTGAGTTGTGTTTTAAAGATCTCCATATAGGATAGGCCACAAGTATATTAAAAATCTAAAACACTGTAATTTACTGCAAAAAATGCGATTTCAAAATGTCAATTTCAATTTCCGCGCGAAAACGCTATCTATTTTTCGTATGACGTCACTGCTGTCTGTCATTCTGATCATACTTTTCCTCGCTGGCTTTCATACTTATGGATTTTTCTCGACCTTTGAGATACGTTTTTGTAAAAATTTATAACGGACTATCGATACTCAGAAAAAAGCTTTGTTGACGTATGCTTAGTGCCAATTTGTTCATTTACTACAATCAAGTTTTCAAATAAATGGCTTTTGACTAGACCTTCTGACACGAAACTGAGATAAAAGTGGTTTCAAGATGAAAAGATGAATCTGGAGTCTGCTTTGACAAACCTAACTTCCATTTTAATTCGAAACACGCAATTAAATTTCGTTTCAATGTTCAATTTTTTACAACTATAACCTCAAATAAGTAGGTAGTCATAACAGGAGTGACGTCACTGAACGCTATATTAGTGTTTTGAAATACGTTCCGTTTCACGTTACTTTAATTCGTAATAAATTATTATTAAAAAACAAAATTATATTAAATATAAACCTTGCAGCGGTTCCTCTTTTATACATTTTTAACATTTTAATAGCAATTTTTTCATAAATATTATATTTGCTTGTTCCCTACTGAGGGTATGTCAGGGCGGAAGGCAGGGGATTGCAAAGCTGTATTCAGCTTATTATTAAATTAATATAAAACATTTTTAATAGAAAATTAAAAATCTAGTCCTCAGTTTTTTCTCGGGGAGATATTAACTCATTAAAAAATACATTAAAATCGATCAACTGCATGACATCGGTTATGAAAAGCCTTCATGCCAGAAACAAGTTTAATTTCTTAATTGCTATCCATTGCGGGTTATATTAAATTAAAATCTTACCAGCTTGAACGTCTGCGAACCCTTCCTGCCTAGATTTTCCCGATGGAAATTCCTCAGTCGAACGGAGCGAGGGTTTTATCTCGACTACCCTCGTTCTCAGTAACGTCTGTCAAGAGACAAGTGAGATCCCACCTCACACGAGAGTAAGACGCGAGGAGGAACGTCAGAGCTTTAAGACCTAAATTGGTCATAAAATTACCCATGTCACTACTATACTATGTCACTACCCTTGCCAAAGTAACAAGAAATTCTTCAAAAATACTTGGGTATTCTCTGATTAACAAAATGAACAGAAAATTAAATATATAGATCGCGTTGTGCTGAGATTCTTAGTGACGTATCCATGACGTATACGTATATATACTCCAGCCACATTCGATCTGGAATTTTAGTAAACAAACCATGTGTCATCATAATTAGGGTTGATACACTCTTAATAAAAAAATATTATTATTATAATTACAACTATATTCATTATAACACAATTTCCTGTTTAAACACAAAAATTTTAATTTAATACAGAATCCAAAAAATTTATTTAGCCGGTCAATACATAATTTATATGAAAATTAGCTTAAAATAAAAGTTTAAAATTTTTTAATTACCACTATAATATTACTACAAAACTAACAACCCTATTTTTTAATACTGACGTAAAGAAATCGCGGGTTTGTAACATTTGGAGTGTTTTTTAAGCAATTGGCAGATTTAGGAAGGTACATAATAGCGATATTCGTAATTGGTGGTGTATATTTTTAGTCGTATTATAATGGTAGTATAACCACAACAGGTTAAGAATGTTAACATTACACACAACGTTTCATTACACATAGATTAAAAAAAAAGATATCTTGTTTTGGCTAGCATAAATATAGCACTAAAATCACTGTTTCAAATCAATCTTAATGAGTCCTGTCCTGTCCTGTCCTGTTAAAATTGGAGGTATTCTTTTTGAGATCTTCCAGATGATCATAAGTATTATAATTTATTTTATTTATTTATTTATTTTTACTCATATTATATTACATTTTTAAATATAAAATACAAACATATGTATAAAATATATTTAAAAATATAAAATACAGAGGCCAACCAGTGACGGGAACAGGGTCTAAGCCACCGGTGGTCAGGGCTCCAAAGAGAGGAACTTCCTCACAATACGCGCCGTGCCGAGGAGTACTGCCTTCTGCATCAGGCCCTTGACCCAGCTGCCTAACGAGAGTCTCTTAAGATGTTGGTCGAGGCTCTTGGCCATTAGGCCGTTCGCTGTAACAACTATCGGCACAATAACTGCTGTATCCACATCCCACTTGTCGACAACCTCGTGAGCTAAGTCAAGATATTTTATTTGTTTATCCTTCTCAGCTTTCACGAGATTCTCGTCATGAGGGATGGTGATGTCAACAATTATCGTGCGGCGCTCTGACCGATCTATCACCACTATATCAGGCTTGTTGGCGACAAGAGTCCTGTCAGTGATTATAGATCGGTCCCAGTACAGTGTGATATGACCATTCTCGAGAACTGGGTCGGGCACATACTTGTAGTATGGTACCTCTGATACCACAAGACCGTATCGAAGTGCAAGTTGTTGATGGATAATCTTGGCCACTTGATTATGTCTGTGCAAATACTCTCCGTTAGCAAGACGAGAACAACCGGAAATAATATGTCTAAGGGATTCGCCCGGAGTGTGACACGCCCGACATATGTCCACCGTGCTATCCCTCACAATATACCTCCGGTAATTGTTCGTCATGATAACTTCATCCATAATCGCACACACAAAACCTTCGGTTTCACCAAATAGGTTACCGAACCGTAGCCAAGATACGGACGCCATAAAGTCCACATCGGGTCCATGAAGGGTCCGATAGAAGCGTCCGTGTAACTCCTTGCTCTTCCATACCTCCTTGCGGTTCTCAGTACTTAGTACTACAGGTTTGTGCCAGTTCTCTTTGCCTAAAGAGAGCGGAGTTAGTCCCTTGTCCATTGTAACTACATCTCGGTGCATATCCAAGTCAGTGTGGAGAAAATACTCCCTGAGTTTGTACACCTCACGGTTATGTAGGGTCTTGGCATTTAAAAAGCCTCGGCCACCACATCTCCGTGGAATGTACCATCTCATCACCGAAGACCGAGGATGATGCATTCGATATGCAGTCAGCAGGACACGGACTTTCCTATCCAAGGCGTCTAGTTCTTTTTGAGTCCACTTGAGTATGCCGAAAGAGTACATCAAGACCCAACCATTGAAGGCGCGAACCTTATTGCCACCTGATAAAAGACTTTTGAGTACCTTTTTCAGGCGACCAAAGAAACGCTCCCGCAATGATTGTTTCATGTCGGTCACATTGATGCTTAACGCTTCCGACATACCCAAGTATTTGTATGATTCGTTTGCGGACAGTGACTTAAAGTTTATGGAATCTGAAAGTTGTAATCCGTCAGATTCCATAATCTCTCCTCGCTTTACATGCATAACCGCGCATTTGTCAACTCCAAATTCCATTCTAATAGAATTACTAAAAGTTTCTGTTACCTTTAGTAACTCCATTAGTTGTGAATCTGAAGGTGCAAAGAGCTTTAAGTCATCCATGTAAAGTAGGTGGGATATTACTTTACCTCCTCTCCGCAAACGATAGCCTAGCCTTGAACTCTCCAAGAGAGTACTTAGGGGGTTCAAGGCTAAACAAAACCACAATGGACTCAAACTATCGCCCTGGAATATTCCCCGCTCAATCCTTATCGGTTCGTCATTATCATGAATCGTTCGGCATCCTGGATAGCGAAGGACTGTCCGCCATTGCCCCATACATGATCTCAAGTAACTGCATAGAGTTGTATCTAATTTATACAACTCCAGCACCCTCAAGAGCCATGTATGCGGCACGGAATCATAGGCCTTCTTGTAATCTATCCCGCATGTCGACAGACTCTTTCGAGAACGACGAACCTGTTGGCTAATGGTCATATCAATGAGGAGTAGCTCCTTAGTGCCTCGTGATCCACCCCTACATCCATTCTGAGAGACAGACAAAATACTATTATTCTGTATGTGACTATTAATCTTATCTCTCAGAATGGCGGTAAGGAGCTTATAGACCGTCGGTAAACAAGTAATCGGTCTATAATTTTTAGGATCCGTTGCACTACCTGACTTATGGAGCAGGTGGGTGACTCCGGTGGTAAGGAACTGTGGTAGCGACCCAGACTCTAGAGCTGACTGGAACTGGGATGCCAAGCATTCATGCGAGCTGCGCAGCCATTTTAGCCAGAAGTTATGCAGCCCGTCCGGTCCCGGAGACTTCCAGTTGGCAACGGATCGAACTGCAGCAGCTACATCTTCAGAAGCAATGGAAATTTTTCCCATCACTTCCAAAGGCTCGCACGCTTGCCTGACCTCCAGCATCCAATCACCTTCAATGTGGTCGACGGGCACCGACCAGATGTTGCGCCAAAATGTATTCGTGGCATCATCATCTGGGCGGCACCCATCGCTCACATCCTGGTCGAGTCGCTCCCACGTTCTGTACACCCACCTTTGATCGCTTTGGAATTTGCGATTCAAGTGATAACGGTCCACTCGCCGCCTGTACCGACGGATGCGGCTTGCCCATGCATAAACTTTTTGTTTTAGGAAGTCAATACGCTCCACGACATGGGACGGATATTCTTGCGGACCTATACCAGTCCCCAAGAACGCCCGCCCCACGAAACGCATTACACGTGGACGCGTATTCCCTTCCTTAAAACAATATAGTTTTCCAATGAGCACTCTGGTCTCATTAATACTTAATAATTGTAATATAATTATAACTAAGAATGCGCTTAGTCCTTTGTCTTAAATATTTTATTATTAATCATCAAATTTAATTTTTATTAACATCAAAAATAATTGTTGTACATATTTCTAAAAATGTTTTGAGCATCTGCCTGACGTTGGTTGCCAAGCAATGCTTTGTTATAAAACATTCCACATCGAATTTGGCTGGAGTATAGTATTCATCTACTAAGATTAATCATTTTAGATAATCTGTCTGGATTAACAAAAATGTACACAATAACAGGTCATAACTTTAAAATGGAAATGGAAATGAATGAACCACCAGTGTTCTATACAAAGGGGTCTTAAATTAACGTAATATTTTAAATTACTCTGTTATGTACATACATATTTCACGCGAGCAAAGCCTTGGGCAACAGCTAGTACAGTATAATATTAAAATAAAACGATAGAAACATCTACCCAGCATCTAAAACGCCTTAATATTAAGACCATAAGGTTGCAAATATGAATAACTGTCATCAACAGTTACCGAATAAAACGAAATAATTTATTATTAATATAATTTAATTCTTACAACCCTTCTTAAACCATAACTATACAATATCGTCCTTACTTACAAACGTATAGCGTGTGTGAATAGTGACCACAAAGGCTCTCTTTCTAACACCAATATTGGCATTGGAGAAAAAACTAATTTCATATGATTTCCCTGAGCCAAAACATCTTTCCGTTGAATTTCGAATTCCGTTGATATTTTTTAACTTAAAATATTGGTGACTAATAGGCTATTTGACAATGCGAAAAATAAATTGTGAATTATTGTAATCAGTGTATATTATGACTTTGAAAATGGTTATTTACTAACGAAATTTAAAAATAATACTAAATTTATTCAAAAATCCATAAATAAAAATGCATTTTTTCAAACGTTTCTCACATGACACAAAACGCTCCCGATTGGTCGGCCTTATGATGAAGTCACTTTCTTGTAAACTTTGCTTTTCTACTATATGTACCACAGATTAAAATACAGGAAAGTGACGTCACCGACCCAAAAAATCCAGTCAAATAGCCTACTGTCGCCAGCGTTTTAGGGAGTTGGTTGTCATGTGTTAGGCAAAGTAGTCTATGGTCTTTCCTTGAAGTCCAAGTTTGTCTCACATCAAATTCGCTTCAGCGGTTTGATCGTGAAAGACCGACACAGACAGAGTTACTTTCACATTTATAATATCAGTATAGAAGTATAGATAACGAGTAGTTACGTGAGGAATTTAATGGGGAGGACCTCGCCTAATATTACGTGATGGAAATGGAATTTCAAGAAAATTTTGAGCTCATTCCACCACGCTGATCCAATGATACACATGTAACAGAATTTCATTGAAATTAGACACATACAGGTTTCCTCACGATGTTTTTCTAAACATCATTAATTAAAGGTTTTGTACAAATTTTCAAAAATATAAAGATGTTTATTGAAAATGTCCCAGAAAAAACAGACCTTCCCCCAGTACTTGAACGCGTAGACCAATAATTACGTTTATTACTCAATAAACATTTCATGTAGGCTTTCACTGGCTTCAGAACATGGGTATGTTCTGAAGCCAGTGACGTAGCTAGATGGGCAAGGGACATGCACAAAAAGAGAACTGGGTCCTCACCTCCACATACCACCTCCTATTTAACTTATATTGCCCTATAAAATTAAAGATAGGAAAGCAGCTCTTGTGAGCAGGGTTTTCAAGCTTCAGGGGCTGGCGAATTGGCGGCCTATTATCAAAGCTTAGGTTAGAGGGCCCCTTCAACTTTGGAGCCCTGGTGCACTGCACAACCTACAAATCAACATTGGCGTAGCTATCGTAGAGCTAATTGGCTATTTTGACAGTATTATGTCATATGGCATATTACTTTGGGGAAACGCTGCAGATATTGAATCTGTCTTTATTTTACAAAAGAGAGCAATCCGGTTTATTTATAATCTTGGAGCTAGAGACTCTTCGGGATGTTTTTAACAAAGTAGGAATACTCATTATATAATCACGATAATCATTGTATGTGCACTAGGAGTCAGGATAAGCTTATAACGCCAAGTTTCCGACTGCAAAGTCCATATATCTTTCTTGGGGCAAGGTATCAGTTTCTATAATAAAATTCCGAAGACATTTTTAACTTTGCCGTCTCGTAAATTTAAATCGTTTATAAAAAATACATTGATAAAAAAGCATAGAATTAATACCTGTTGACTTCCAGGCAGAATAAATTAATTTAAATAATTGTATTAACTAACATGACTGTATTTTTTTAATTGTTCAAAAAAGTAACTAATGAGTTTCCTGCCGGTTCTTCTCGGTAGAATCTACTTTCCGAACCGGTGGAAGCTTCACTTAATTGTTAAATGACAATTCAAAAGTGCTTGTAAAAGCCCATTTAAATAAAGTTTATTTTGATTTTTGAATGTCTGAAGCCAGGATCTAGTAAGGGTTAAATTGTGGAGACAGCTCTGTGTATACGCTATACATTATAAGTAAGGGTTTATATATCTATATTAAATCAAGGTAACATATCGAGTTCAGCTGGTAATGGAATGCTCTTCATGTGCGCGAAGCGTTTCAAGGCGTCGTATTTGCTCCTCAGGGCTTCGATCTCTTCACGGATCCTTGTGTTCTCCTCTTGCATTGTTTCCATATCGTGCCATTCCTGTTAATAGACCAAGTATTCAATTAGGTCCTTTACTATGCGTCAGAAATCTTGAAAACTAAGATGCCTTTAATAACACTAGCTAAATACTCTTCAAATCAAAACACAACAATACAAAGTAGTTTCTTTTTATTCAGGCGGACTTCCCACAATCTTACATATTACCAGTTACTAAATTTGCTCGCGAAGAAAATATGAATATATTTACAAATAAACTTAAAATATTACATTGATATAAGACCTCTTTGTTTACAAGACTTTTGTCAAACAAGTAGCCTATGTATTTTATCAGTCTCTAGAATATTTTGTACCAAATTTCATTTAAATAGGTCCAGTTATTTTGGCGTGAAAGCGAGACAGATCGATATAGTTACTTTCGCATTTATAATAATAGTATGGATTAGCGTAACCCGATTTTCATCCCAGTTATTAAGGGACGAAAGCTGCACATAAAACATCGATCATGGTCTCATGTTTAAAGAGCTCCAGTCGTGGATGTGCAGGAAATTTGAGAAGATTCTTAATTCGAATTCACTAAAATGTTACGATTTCACAATTAATTGAAGAACGAGAAAAAGTTACTGGCCGGGTACAGCGCTATACAGCCATGTATAAAAAAAAAAAAAAAAAAACAAATATAAAACGCGCGTAAATACGTCATTAGTTTACAATGAAATTATCAGTACAAAACCTGTCATAGGTTTTGAAATTAATAAAATGTCTGTTGAATAAAAAGTTTCACATGTGAAATACCAGTACCCATTTATTATCATGTGTCAGTTCAAGGCAATGATATTCTAATAAACAGATATGTTATATCCATACTAAACAACAGAAAAAAGTGTGCCGCGCCGGGGACCGCTTATTTTAGTTTTTTTTTACATTTCGTTACAAGGATAGCTTGATAAAAACAATAAGTAAAAGGGATAACTAGATGTTTTAATTACGCAAAACGTATTACTACGTAATTATGATGTATTGTAACGTATTACTACGTAAAACGACTAAAGGCAAACGTCCCAATTAGGACGTTTTCTAGTCTTCACTTTTTGCGCGTTAATAACATATCTGTTTACTACAACATCATTGGTTCAAGGTCATAATTTGTTTATCTGTACTACCCGTACCCTCCTGCCGTTGGAATATACCATACATAATTAATCTGTACTACTCCTGCCGTTGAAATATACTATACATAGTATATTCTTAGCCCACCTGACTCTTCTCAGTTTCCAGTTCATCTTTCTGCTCTATTCGTTTGATGCGACACGAGGCAGCGTACCCTCGATTCTTAAGCGTACGCCGACGTTGTTTCATCCTTTAAAAAAAAAAACAGTATGTCAAATATCAACAGAGCCAGTGGATACCAATCCTTTTGAAATTGGATACAGTGAAACTTATAAGTCGAGATGGCCCAGTGGTTAGAACGCGTGCACCTTAACCGATGATTGCGGGTTCAAACACACGCGAGCACCGCTGATTCATGTGCTTAATTTGTCTTTATAATTCATCTCGTGCTCAGCGGTGAAGGAAAACATCGTGAGGAAACCTGCATGTGACAAATTTCATAGAAATTCTGCCACATGTGTATTCCACCAACCCGCATTGGAACAGCGTCGTGGAATGTGTTCCAAACCTTCTCCAAGGGAGAAGAGGCCTTTAGCCCAGCAGTGGGAATTTACAGGCTTTTGTTGACCTTGACTTTTGTTGTTAAAACTTATAAAATACTAGTTAACGATTGTGTATGCGCTCTTATTTTTTTTATTTACATCATCCACAGTCTGACAGTTGCCTCTTGCATAATTACAAACTACTTTTATACATTTTGGCGTTTTATATTTTATAATTTTACTAAACATCAGCAGTAGACATGAGATTGGTCATCAGGCGCAGTCAAAAAAATGACCTCTTAGCCTTAACTTGCTTCATAGAATATTTCATCAAAATTGTTTCAATGGTTTAACTGTGAGAGATCATCAGACAGATTTACTTTGGTTAACGAAACTTGAAAATTATACTTAATCTATTCAAAAATACATAAATAAAAATGCATTTTTTCAAACATTTGTCATGTGATACAAAATGCTCCTGATTGGCCGGGCTTATGATGAAGTCACTTTCTTATAAACCTTGCTTTTCTACTATATGTACCACAGATTAAAATACAAGAAAGTGACGTCACCGACCGCAATATGTGCAGCGCCATATTGTCCAAGTAGTGTTTTTGCGTGCTATTTAAATATGGAATTTTTCAGCAAATATGTATTAGAAATAAAAAAATCTACTTTTACAGGGTTCCTTAACTTCCACTAAATATAAATAATATAAAATGGATTTTAAAAACCATTCAAATAAAAGTCTATTTTGTAGTCCCATAGAGAACATGTACAATTTTAAAACAGATTATAACTGTATCATATTTAATCTACACCAGTATTTGATAAACGTCTTGAAATCAGATAAAATTTATCTTTTATTAATTATTGAATCAAATAACTGATATCTCTAGCTCACTGCTGCTCACATACTGCATGACAAAATATGTACATTTTGTAACTAAAATCTTACCTGACTATTTGGTCTCGTGTTAAACCTCTCATTTTGAGTTGTCTATTAAGATCACGCACTGATATTGAGACCAGCTCATCGTCACTGATCTCAGCGCAGGGTGTGGGAGACAGGGGAGCCTGGAAGAAAGAAATTTAGCCTTTGACAATGTGACTAATTAAATTTTTTTTTTTTTTTTTTTATGGTATAGGTTGGCGGACGAGCATATGGGCCACCTGATGGTAAGTGGTCACCATCGCCCATAGACATTAACGCTGTAAGAGTTAACTATTCCTTACATCGTCAATGTGCCACCAACCTTGGGAACTAAGATGTTATGTCCCTTGTGCCTGTAGTTACACTGGCTCACTCACCCTTCAGACCGGAACACAACAATACTGAGTACTGTTGTTTGGCGGTAGAATAACTGATGAGTGGGTGGTACCTACCCAGACGGGCTTGCACAAAGACTTGGATTATAGAATTTCTTTCATATTCAATTTTCTCTATTGATAAGTTGCTAAGATATCATTTATCTTTTAATATTTTATATTTGTGTTGAATTAAATGTAAATCTACAATCAGTTCGGAAAGAATATTCTAGAAATGTGAAGAACTATCAAAAAACTAAGTTGTTACTCATTTTAACCAATATAATTACATAGTATGACAATGTACAATTAAATTAAGGTCTGTTTATTATTAAGGTATACGACAATAATATAAAAAAAACTTATAATATTCCTTGTGTAATTGTATTGATGTAATCTTTTGTACGTATTTAGGAGTGTTTATATGTTTTTCTGTAATCGGTGTTGTTGATATCCTATCATTTTCGAAGTAAATGATTAAGTTTCAGAAGACTTTACGATTACTTTTAGTATAATAACCAAAATGCAATATTCAGCAAACATTACGATAAGCAATACTCGTAAACAATGACAGTTGGTATAAATTTACTGTAAATTACTTACCATTATTGCTTTCCTTACGCCCAGGCCTTTCAAATCATGAGGCATGATGTTTTGAGAGTAAGTAACGGAGCTCCGTTACTGTTTATTTATTAACTGTTTTAGATTGTCCACTTCGCACCGATCATTTACTTTCCAAGAAGTAAACAGGTATTTGCATATATAGATACGATGTACACTCAATTATTAAAGAATACAAATAAACAAATATTGTACGGATACTAGGATGTATTATTTACTGTTTAATATAAAAAAATAGGTACGAATTACACTTGTACGTCGAATTTACGTTCGAGAAGTGGGGAATGATTATCAGCGAAACAGCGATCATTCATTATTGGGTTGAATGAGGAAAAGACAATAATTATTTATTTTAACAATTTAGATTTTATTTCCTTCTTATAAGACTTATAATCGTTCGTCGAAATTTTAACAATGTTACGCATAACAAACATCAAATTTTTAAATCGGATACTATACTCATAATTTACGTAATTTACTTTCAAAAATATATTGATGCTTTATTAAATTGTATCTCAAAATGTCGTTAAAAATCCTTATGGTAACGTGCGCTTATGGGTAAAAATTAAAATACATTTATTTTACCTTTTCCCCAATAGAAAAATGTTTTAAGCATTTCATTAGTATGCTTATCCGATTGTAGAAGGTGAACCAAGCATCTGCAGTGTAGTTGATGTTGCCAGCACAATTCGTTTTCCCTAAATCCTAGAAATTCCATAGAAACATCAGACATAACAACAAGAAATATAGTTGATATAAGATGTTAATTTTAATAAAAAAACATTTTATTGAATCTAAACTCTACCAATCTTATAAACGTAAATTTAATATAAATGTTTTTCATAATTTAAAGTTTCTATTAATTATGCTACTTTTCCACCATCTCATCTAATGGCAACACATGGTATGTATCGTATGGTTGTATAGTTGACGGGCGACTTCGTAACGTAAAGTAAAAAATATCGTAACGTATTTCGTAGTTAAAAGTGTAACAAAATGGCTAAGAGGAAAAATAAACCTTTGATAGATTCAGATTCCAGTAGCGAGTGTTCAGATTTGGATTCGGTGAGTTAATTGAGCTTAAATCCTTCCTAGGTTATAGTGTCTATCTTAGCATTTTGACGACATTCCTTTGCTATTTTGTTTGCGTATTCAGGCCAAGATCAATGTCTGAAGGATCTAATTATGACCAATGCGCATTAGTAAAGATGTCATAAAAGAAAAGTACCTATTCAAGAAGTAAACATACAATATGCTGCGTCTTATTACACACGATGTTTTTCTTTAAAAAGTTTCGTATACAATGGCTTCTTTTGGAATGACTCATGAAAAATAGAAAAAAAATATGTCCCATAACCTTTAAGAGGTTGACATTGATTTAGTACTTCTGTACTTCTTTTATATTTTTTTACAAAATGTCTTGGAAAACATGTGTACAGCCACAATTTGGGACAACAAAACTATTTATAATTTTTCAACAGCTAGTCTTAGTCTTGTACCTTATATAATGTTATTTAAAAAATAAAATATTTTAATTTTAAATTCAACCCAAGCATTTGTAGTTTATCACTTTAAAGAAATATTACCTAATTTACATCATGTTTCAAATGCAAACAAATAAATTTGTATTATATCATTATTAGAAAACATTTAATAGTCTGTAACAGATGCTTTATTACATTAGAAAGTTGGTTAACATGATTTCATGGAAATAATAGAATAATATGTTAAAAAAAAAAAACAACTTAATTATATCATATATATTTGAAGTATTTATGCTATTTAAAACAAACCCTTTTAAAAATACATTTGAATTATATGTTTACCATAGACAATAAAACAAATGAGTCAAGACTAGTTAATCAATTAATAGGTTTTCTGTCTATCATATAGATACAACCCTCTTAGTTATTCAAATGCTAAAGAGGAATACTTAGCATGGCTGTGTTTAAGTCAGAAGTATAAATAAGCATTATTTCATGCACACCTTTAGAGTGCTGTAGATGACAAGCATTGTTATATATCATATGGAGTGATATATACTTTTCTCCACCAATATCAAATGATTATATAAGTTAATGATTACTTGTGACCATTAAATTCACATGCATTTAATTTCAATTAAATGCATATTCAAACACATCTTACAGAAGTGGTATAGTGCTTATATTTAATGAAAGTTATTTAGCACTTGTATATTCTACCATAATATATAGTATTGATGTGTTCCAATTTGAAGAGTAAACCAATAAACTATGGGCACAAGAAACATATAGTCATAGTTTCCGAGTTTGGTGATGCATTAAATGTAAAGAGTGGTTTATATGTCAAACGGCACCAACATATATAAGTGGCCACTTATTATCAACTAGCCATGTAACCATTGGCATAACTATATAATTATTATCTTTTATTTTAAAATATTAATTATTAACTAGTTATCCCCTGCGTCTTTGCTCGTGTTTTTGGAAAGCCTAGGAATTTAAGCTTGCTATACCCCAATCAACAAATTCAGTTTGAATTTTAAAGAGTGTCATGCATAGAGTTTGTTTCGCATTTACATTCGCATAGATTTATTTATTATCTTATGACAATTGAAAGAAATAAATGAAGATATAACAACGACTATTAATAATAATCAGTCCAGTATTTATTCCAACTGTTAATAGAACAGTTCTATTGTAATCATTCTACTACAGTTATTATACTACAGAGGGTGCAGGGAATTTTACTAAGGAATATTCTAGAAACTTTACCTTTGAAGGTCTACATTTTTTTTTCTGACAATACCCCATTTAATCCAAGTTTACTCTTCAGCTGTGTAATATAAATAAAGATATAGATTAGTGATATTGAACTGATAAGGAATGTCCAAATACTGTCCTCCAACTGACACAAATTTTTAAATACAGTCACATAAAAATATATAGATATATGTATACAGTAACTAAGGTACCAGACGTGTTGGTATAGTGATTTTTTTGACATCTAACTAAACTTTATATCATCTCTCCTACGTTATAAAACAAGGGGCTGTTTGTAATATTAAAATAACCACTTTTTACTAAAGGCATATGTAGGTGAGGTATTTATATCAAAATGTCATTTTTTTATTTTTTGTCTTTGTCTGATGTATCGGCTAATCGCTGGAACGGCTGGACAGATTGTTACGGGAATTTCACGGGCAGAAAGCTGATGTAATAAGGAGTAACTTGGGTTAACAACAATACCTTTTTTGTTAAATTATAACGCGTACGAAGTCGCTGGCAAAACTAATATTATATATAGAAGTCTTTCATATATTTCTCTGTGTTAAGGGATACCTAGTTACCCACAAATACAATGATGAAAGCGAATTTCGACTCGTCATTGGACGTAATAACGCACGCACTGAAACATGCATGCACGTACACACACGCACGCATGCACGACGCACGCATGCACGCACGTTCACATGCTCGACGCACACATTCACGACGCACACATGCACGACGCACACATGCACCCCGCAAACATGCAAGCACGAATGCACGCACACTATAGCGTATATTAATACGTAGTAAATAAAGAGGTTGCTTTCTAATTAGTATTAAAATATATGACTGTAATGGATTAAAGAAATTAGACAACTATATATAAGGCAGAGTTCTTGATATGATATCCTTTGCGTCTTAAATTGAAATGAATGTTATAAAACGCGAATTACAAGCAAGACATGCATCGGCCATGTTTAAAATATCTTCGTTGTTTGAAAAAATATATGATTTTCAGTTTAGCATAGCTTTTCTTGGCTGAAACATATGGAATGTTTTCTTTAGATGTATTTTTTTGTTTATGTTATATGACATGTGTATAGAAAAATCCCGAGTTTGTGCGATACTTTACGAGACCATTCGAATATTGAATTCCATTTTTTTAACTCTCTCTATCATTTATAATTTCATACATCAGAAAGAGATACACATATTGTGCAATATTTGAAGTTGTTAAGCAAAGTTAGTATTTATAGGCTTTTGAATACAGTCTACTTTTATATGACGTTTTGATGTTAATCAGGATTTATTATTTTGTTCCAGCAATTCCTCAATTTGGCAAAGAAAAAAAAGAAACCAGGGGAGTCCCCACCGCCGCCGAAATCGAAAAGCAAATCTTCAGATAGCGAATCCGATTGGGATGATGATGACAAGAAAAATGGTAAGTTTTTTGATTTATTGAACACTAGCGACCCGCCCCGGCTTCGCACGGCTGCAATGCTGATACTAAATATACTACAGAATGTCTTACAATGTTCACAGTTTTTCAGTCATTCTCATATCTTGAGTCAACAACAACAGCCTGTAAATTCCCACTGCTGGGCTAAAGGCCTCCTCTCCTGTTGAGGAGAAGGCTTGGAACATATTCCACCACGCTGTTCCAATGCGGGTTGGTGGAATACACATGCGGCAGAATTTCTATGAAATTTATCACATGCAGGTTTCCCTCACGATGTTTTCCTTCACCGCTGAGCACGAGATTAATTATAAAGACAAATTAAGCACATGAATCAGCGGTGCTTGCCTGGGTTTGAACTCGCAATCATCGGTAAAGATGCACGCGTTCTAACCACTGGTCCATCTCGACTCTTCTTGAGTCAATCTATGTTTTAAAAAAAACCGCTTCAAAATCCGTTGCGTAATTTTAAAGATCTAAGCATGCAAAGGGACAAAGCGGTAAGCGACTTTGTTTTAAAGAGTTTTTGATTTGATTTGATTTGATTTTATACTATGCAATGATGGGCAGGCAGACTGGCCATTTAGACACGTGATGTTAAGAGGTCACCACCGCTCTTAGACGCTGGCTTTGCTCGTAGGATTAATCATCCCTTCACCTACTCTGGGTACTAAGATAATATTTTCTTAGTTACTCTTGTTACACCGCCTAACATCTAATCAGTGGTGGTGTCGGAAATAAACAAATTCTGTAGTATATTTAGTATCAGCATTGAACCCGTGCAAAGCCTTTGTTTTACTTGGTGGTAGGACTTTGTGCAAGCCCATCTGAGTAGGTCCAACCCACTCATCAGTTATTCTATCGCCAAACAACAGTATTCAGTATTGTTGTGTTCCGGTTTGAAGGGTGAGTGAGCCAATGTAACTACAGGCACAAGGAACATAACATCTTAGTTCCCAAGGTGGGTGGCACATTGACGATGTAAAGAATAGTTAATATTTCTTACAGCGTCATTGTCCATGGGTGGTGGTGACCACTTACCATCAGGTGGCCCATATGCTCGTCCGCGAATCTATACCATAAAAAAGCCGGGGCTAGTTAATTTTATAAGTACAGCTATCTCACTCATTAATTGTAAATTGTGAGCCAGTGTAGTACTACAGTTAAAAGGCCCTTTCAATCAAAATCAAAATCAAATCAATTTTATTCAAGTAAACTTCATAATGAAGCGTTTTTGAATCGTCAATAATCAAATACTACCACCGTTTCGGAAAGCAGCTTCTAGCGAGAAGAAACGGCAAGAAACTCGCATAGTTGCTCTTTTCAAATAAACACATTTACAATGCTGTTATTGACAGTAATTAGCGTCCTATGATGGAACCCGAGCCTAACTCCAGGCGTTTCTTTCTAAAAAGTACTCTTTTAATGAATAGTATGATTTATTTATTAATTTAGTCTTAATAATATTTTTAAATTTTGAAAATGGTAAATTGATTATATTTTCCGGTATCTTATTATATATGCGTATACCATTGCCCAAAAACGTTCTATTTACCGTATGCAAACGGAAACTGGGGGTTACAAGTTTATTCTTATTTCTTGTATTAATAGTATGTACATCAGCATTGATAGAATAATTTTTAATATTCTTTTGTATAAAGATTATATTATCATAAATATATTGTGAAACAGCCGTTAATACACCTATTTCTTTAAATTTTTCGCGTAATGATGTCCTGGAGCTAATATTGTAAATAGATCGGATAGCTCTTTTCTGTAGAATAAAAACAACTTCAATCTCTGCTGCATTACCCCATAACAACATTCCATATGACATAATACTGTGAAAATTACTAAAATAAACTAGTCTAGCAGTACTTATGTCCGTAAGTTTTCTAATTATTTTTATTGCATAAATGGCACTACTTAGTTTTCTTGCCAGGGCATACAAATGGGTGCCCCACTGCAGTTTGGAGTCAAGGGTTATCCCTAAAAAGACCGTCGACTCAACAAACTCAAGCCTTTCATTTTTCAAAGTTATTGCAGAAGGATTTGATTTGACATTTGGCAAGGAAAACAAAACACATTTAGTCTTTTTAGCATTTAGTACTAAATTATTTATGTCAAACCAACCAAGAACCCGCGACAGGGCACTGCTTACAACGTCATAGTTGTTTATTTTTCTATCAAGTTTAAAAATTAGGGATGTATCATCTGCAAACAGTACAATATCGCAAGTATTTTTTACGAAATAAGGTAAATCATTTATATATATTAAGAACAAGAGAGGTCCCAAAATTGAACCCTGTGGTACACCCATTTGCGCCACAGCGCCATTTGATTTTGCACCATTAACCACAACCTTCAAAACTCTTTCACTAAGGTAGGAGGAAATTAATTTCAATGCAGGGCCCCTGATACCATAATATTTAAGCTTTTCTAGGAGAATATCATGCCTAACGCAATCGAAAGCTTTTGATAAATCACAAAAAACTCCAATAGCGTTTTGCGACTTTTCCCATGCATCATAAATGTGCTTAACAAATGCTACACCCGCATCAGCAGTCGAGCGACCCTTAGTAAAACCAAACTGTTGAGAATGCAATAGCTTATTCGAGTTAAAGTATAATAGCAATTGATTAAGCATTACTTTCTTAAAAATTTTACTTAATACTGGCAAAATAGAGATCGGTCTGTAATTGTTTGGATCATTTTTATCACCGGACTTAAATAATGGGATTACTTTACTTAATTTCAACATATCAGGAAAAATACCAGATTGTACGCATTTATTAAAGATTATAGCTAAATAAGGAGCCAAGTCAACAATTACATTGTTAATAATTGTGACTGATAAATCCCAAAGATCACAGGTTTTTTTCAGATTTAATGTTTTAAATATTTTTAATATTTCGTACGGAGTTATATTCTCAAAAGAAAATTCTAACTCATTCTGGGGAACATAACATTTGAGTAGGTCTAAAGCGTCATTAGGAGACGCATTAAGTCCTTTAGTAATATTCAGAGGAATATTAGAGAAATATTCTTCGAATTCATTGGCCACATCTAGATCTTTGCCTACAATTTTGCCTTTTATACTAAGGGATAACTGCCCTGCATCAAACTTCAACCTACCTGTTTCCGAACTTATAATATCCCAAGTAGTTTTCATTTTATTATTAGATTTTAAGATTTTATTTTTAATATGCAACGAACGAGCTGTTTGACAAACTTGTTTAAATAACTTGGAATATTTTTTAACAAAATTGATAAATTTACAATCACGATTATATTTCTTAAGTTCATATAGCTCATACAATTTATTTCGACTTATATAGATACCGGTAGTGGCCCAGTCTGAGAACTGCATTTCATTGTTTTGATAAAAGGTTTTTAACTGAAATATTTTATTGAATTCGTTATTAATTAGTTGTAAAAGAGAATTATATAAAGAGTTGGGATCATTTGAGCTGAGATTCAATTTTGGAAGGCTACAGTGTAAAGCATTATTGAAGTTGATTAAACCTTTCACAGTAATTGGCCTACAAGTGATTTTTCGTTTCTTTTGATTTTTTTTTATACCTATTGACACCATTTGGCCAAAGTGATCTGATGTAAGGTTTGATAAGATTTTCTTATTAACGGCCTCACAACTACAAAACACGTTATCTATGCAGGTTGCGGAAGTCGCTGATATTCTTGTAGGTTCACAAAATATGTTATTTAGATTATAAGATTGAAATAAATTTATGAACCTAGTACTTATGGAAGATTGCACTAAAATGTCAATGTTAAAATCTCCACAAATAACTATATTCTTTCGCCCAGTACAGACTCGCTTAAGGGCGTCCTCCATCACACATTCAAAAAGGTTAAAATCCGATTGTGGAGGTCGGTATACGCACATAGCTATAGTATGCTCGAGTTCCACGCATGACAGTTCAACAGTGCGCTCTATTGAAAGATCCACAATGTCTTTTCGTTCTTTACAATGTATATTCTGTTTTGTGTATATTAATGATCCTCCGTGTTTAGTTAATTTTCTAAAGAACGCACTTGACAATTTATAGTTATTAATACTAGGTGGTAACTGATGTGACAAGATCCAATGTTCGCTAATACAAAATATGTCAATATTATAGTACTTTAAAAATAATTCAATTTCGTTATCTTTGCTGGATAAGCTCTGTATATTCTGATGTACAATACTAATAATATATTTACAGTGCTTATCCGTTGTCTTATTGCTTAGTTTTTTAATTTATTATTGTTAGTAGCACAACTACTAATCAAGGGTATAATATTTTTTTTAATTGTAGTGTCTACAATTGGATCAAATATATTGTAAGCTAACAATGTAGCTATATGTCGTTTATATTTAAGTGGCAGGTACATTGTATCCTTTGTCAGCTTAAAGTTAAATATAAATTTATTTATGTCAAAATTAATAAATACGTCACTATGACGGCATGTCATGCTATGTAAAAATAGATTTAAATTATAGATGTATTTATTTTGTGCTTCCGTTAATAAGTTAGAATATGGGAAAGCACATAGTAAATATTTACATTTATAATTTTTATTTATGTCAAGAAGGATGTTTATTGATTTTAAGACATCTTTTTTCCTAACTGATAAACTGTCTCCATAGAAAATTATAATATTAGAGTTTTCCTTATATTTAGTTTGCTTAATTTTGTTTATCATTTCTATGTATGGAATCCCTGGGCTACAAATGTTAATTACTTTTTGCTTCAAATTCTTACTTAATAATGATCCCATGCCCTGGCCTACCTTGTCCGAGTACATATATGTATTATAAGTATTACAGACAGTGTCAGACATTGTATCCAGACTATTTGGACTATTAATATTGGTAGTGACACATTTCTGGGAAATGGTTTTGGTAATACTATTTTCTTTGACACTATGTGACTCATTGACCATACTTTATATCTTTGTTCTCAATGTATGGCGATGCAAGGAATGGTTCATATTTATAATAGTGTCCATATTTCTGGGTGATTCCGGCGGTGATCAATCACGATAGAATTATATACTTAACACTTATAATTAAAAAAAGTCAGTGACGCATATCAGCTTCTGACATTCCAAGATCGTAATCTGCATAAGTGTCGATTTTTCACACAGAATAGGTCTACTGTTAAATATATAGATTTAAATAATAATAATAAATATACTTATTCGAATACGCTACAATCAGCATAAACTGTTGAATTGTTATTTAAAAAAATATTAAGTGAAGCTGCCACCGGTTCGGAATGTAGATTCTACTGAGAAGTGAGAGAGTGTATAAAAATGTATAAAGTTTTCTTTGTTTAACAGCTTTCCAATGTCTGTATTCTCCACTCTTCTCTTTTACAATGTTATTATTAAATATTTTAATTAATCGTGATACTGTTTGTTTAAATGTAATTCTTCTATCAGACAAATCATCTTCATCGTCCGGCTCTGAATCAAATAGCGACGCAAGAAGCGACACGTCGAAGAAGAAAGAACCAGCTAAAACGAGTAGGAAAAGTTCATCAGACCATTCAGAAGAAAGAAAGAAACCGGAACCAAAAAGAAGCGAAGTCAGGAAAAGCACAGACAGCGCTGGATCGGGGAAGAAGAAGGATGTGTACAGTGAACCAGAAGAAGGTAAGTGGATGACGATTAGGAAAGCAAAGTCACAGCAGGCAAATATCCCACTGCTGGGCAAAAGGAAATGTGGAGGAAGCTTAAAGCTCAATCCACCACACTGTTCCTGCTTTCTGTCCAAACTCTAATGACAAAATATTTAGTAAACAGTTAGATTGTGAACGTTTATTCAATTTGAAATAAAATATAAACAATTTCGATAGTTCATAATATTTCGGTTTTTATAATTTAACTGAAATTTACTTTGATAGATTATTATCTACCGAAAAAATACAACGGCTAGTCGTGATTGGTCGCTCTTACAATAAGACCGGCCAATCAGGAAGAGACTTAGACTGTTGACAATTAGACGCGGGACAGATTGTAATCTAACAGTTTAACTAAGATAGATTACAATGTAGCGACAAATAATGCGTTAATTTGCAATCATATTTCACGGTTCACAATATATCGACAGTTTACAATCTCACGATATAGATTGTTATCTAACGATGTTTGTAATCTTACGGTGAGATATACATCTACAAATACAAGTTTTGTTCACAGGCGAAGTATCTTCACATTCATCAGACAATGATTCAATAGATTCAGAAGAAGAATTCGATGATGGGTAAGGATAATTATTTTTACAGATTAAATTAAGTAAAAAAGTGACTAAATGGCCTACAACTGGCCATAAGGCGGGAGGCCCTTTTTTGAGATGGTTTATAGATTATTCGATCACGCTTTTCAAATAATGTTTTTGAATTTATTTTTTAGAAAAACGCCTGCGTTTAAGCTCGGGTTCCATTACACACTAATTAATGTAATGAAAACATAAGTAAATATGTTTATATGAAAAGAGCACCTATGCTATTTCTTCTCGCTTGAGGTCGCTTTCCGAAACGGTGGTAGTATTTACATATTGACCATTTAAAAACTTATATTGTGAAGTTTTTTTTTATGGAATAGGTTGGCGGACGAGCATATAGGCCACCTGATGGTAAGTGGTCACCATCACCCATAGACAATGATGCTGTAAGAAATATTAACTAATCCTTACATCGTCAATGTGCCACCAACCTTGGGAACTAAGATGTTATGTCCCTTGTGCCTGTAGTTACACTGACTCACACACCCTTCAAACCGGAACACAACAATACTGAGTACTGTTGTTTGGCGGTAGAATAACTGATGAGTGAGTGGTACCTACCCAGACGGGGTTGCACAAAGCCCTACCACCAAGTTAACTTGAATACAATTTTCTGTCCCTCGTTCAAATAGCCCGTCCAACTGTAAAACCTTTCGTCTACCTCTAGAACGAATGTTCGTAGCCACTCGCCTTTATACCGTATGTGTTCAACTTACAACAGTTTTCGATTTAATTACGATATTTTTACCCACGGTTAGACTATAGTCTTATTAAAGACTGTTTTTTAAAAAAAATGTATCAATAGATTAAACAACTAGAACAATAAATAAATAATTTTTATGCTTCTGTCATGAATTAGAAGTAAATTGTTAACAACATTTAAAGCATGTCGAGTTTGTTAAATTTTGAAAAATAAAATTAGACAAGGTAAGCTATATTATTCCAAAAATATGTTTTCACGGTGTGTGTGATGGACAGGTACGATGAAAATCTCATGGGAGATGAAGAAGACAGGGCTCGTCTGGCGGCCATGTCGGAGAAGGAGCGCGAACAGGAGATATTCAAACGCATAGAGAGGCGGGACTTGATGAAGACACGGTGAGTTGATCGTTTTCACACTGAACATATTATTAGACAATTATACATAATAGAATATAATTATACAATATTTTATACAAAATAATGAACATCCTGTATATATTTTAAATTGTCTTGTAATAAAAGAAGTCGGTGGCTAGAAAACAATGTTATTAATTGGTGTTTCAAACATATTGGTGTCTCACGGGGTTGCATTTTAGAGCCATTTTTATTTTGGGTATATACATTTGGGTGGTAAAAGTATACATATATTTATTATTACAGTAATATATTTTAATTTTGGTAGAGCTGTCTCACGGGGTTGCATTTTAGAGCCACTTTTATTTTGATTATGTATGAATGATTGTGATGATTTCCTAGTAGTATTTTTTTTTTATTACAAGAATATATTGCTAGTGCATAACTCTGTCACAACTCGTAGCAGTACAACGTAAAGGATTCCTCACGAGAGGTTCTTGTAATTGTAATGCCTCAGATGGGAGATCGAGCGAAAGCTGCGTCTGGCGCGGCGCTCGGCGGCGGAGCGCGGCGCGTCGCCGGGCGAGCTGGCGCGCCGACGGGACGCGCGACGCCGACGACGCGAGTTGCGCGCCAAGCAGCAGGCGCGACGACAGCGCGACCACGAGCGCCGCGGTGAGTCCCTGCCCGTCTCGTACTGTGACAGGATGAGTCATATAGTACGACACAACTTAGATGTCGCATCGGCTAAATTCGTAAAACTGATCACATCCGAATTGACTACGCTATCCCAAATTATCAAAATTTATTTCTCATGCGAATATGATCTTTACACAAACGTAATAACATGTAATATCATATGACCTAATATATTCGTCAATTTGACGCGTCGATTTACATGCTCTTGCTTTCTCTGACGCGTGAATCTATAGCGACGAATAGCGTCGAATGGCGCGATAGGGAGCTATTTCTATTGGTTGTATAAATCGGCAGTAATCGTAATGTTGTCTTAAATTTTCGCGATGATTACACATTTAAATAAAACTATTTACACACGGTCACATGGTCACGGGCAGTCTGCCCGTGACCACGAACACAGCAAAGTGCTCGAAACGTCGGGATGTTTAAAAATAATTAATATACGCGATTCATCCGTTATAAATAGTTTTATTTAAACGGCAGTAATCGGTTTTATTTTCAGTCCATTGCATTTTCCGATGCTACATCTAATACTATACGTAATTTGATTTGATTCTATTTAAATAAAACTCTTCACTCGTAGAATCCGAAAAGGAGGAGCCTAAGGAACCTGAAAAAGAAAAGGAGATCCCACCCGAGAGTCCCGGAGAGATACGAGACGATCCCAAGGATGAAGGTATGTCTCAGTTTGGTATATGAAATATTGATGATTGCTCCTGTAAATGAAAATATAGCTATATAATGAGCTTTGATTCGAGTATCATTTTGTTTTACATTTAACAATCATGCGACTGCCTCGTTTATCTAGTCTTCAGATACCGATAAAAAGTTACTGGATTTTCCTATCGAAGTAACAACCCAGTCCTGCGCTTGAACTCGTTCCAATCGCATCTAGTCAGATGCGATTGGAACGAGTTACCTTTAGTTAGTTTAGTTACCACTCTCATAGTCATGAGAGTGCACTGTAATGTGTCGTGGTATGACGTCAGCAGAGCGCTCGGCGTCGCCGCTGTTCGGCGCTAGTGAGCTTTGATTCGAGTCTCATTTTGTTTTACATTTAACAATCGCATCGACTGCCTAGTGGTCGGATATATGGCTGCACATACCGACAAAAAGTTACTGGATTTTCCTATCGAAGTAACATCCCAGTCCTGCTCTTGAATTCGTTCCAATCGCATGGTGATATAAGCGTGTAGCGCACTGTAATGGCCCGTGGCCCTATTGAAGTAACAGCCCGGTCCTGCCCTTGAACTCGTTCCAATCACATCTGACTATGAGAGTGCACTGTAGTCTGTAATGTGTCGTGGTATGACGTCAGCAGAGCGCTCGGCGTCGCCGCTATTCGGCGCTAAGACGGAGCGCAAGCGCAACGTTGACGACCGGCGCGTCAACGCAATGGCGGCGCTGCGAGCGCAACGAGACGCGCGCGCCACTCGCGTCGAGACAGAGCAACGCAAGCGCGCAGAGCTGCAGCGCAAGGACGACGACGACGTGAGTCACACTAACAGTAGCAGTAGCAGTGTTGTGTATTATCATCCCTTACCTTTCTCCTCCTCCAATCCTCATTTATTTTAAAATTGTGTGTATGTTTATCTTACTAGTTATGTGTGTATTTTCTCATTATATATGTATATATTATTTTTACTACTTTATTATATTTGTATTATAGTACACCTCCACCCTAAATTTATTTATTTATTATAATGTCCTATGCCAACCGGTTGCCTGGAAGAGATCGCTCTTCTAGCGATAAGGCCGCCGATTGTATACTCTATAACATTGTTTTTTTTTTCTGTTTTAAAATGTTATGTACTTTCCTTGGTGTACAATAAAGTATATTTCATTCATTCATTCATTTCATTCATTCATTCATTCATTCAGTGTAACTACAGGCACTTGGTGGTAGGGCTTTGTGCCCGTCTGGGTAGGTACCACCCACTCATCAGTTATTCTACCGCCAAACAACAGTATTCAGTATTGTTGTGTTCCGGTCTGAAGGGTGAGTGAGCCAGTGTAACTACAGGCACAAGGGACATAATATCTTAGTTCCCAAGGTTGGTGGCGCATTGACGATTTAAGGAATAGTTAATATTTCTTACAGCTTTATTGTCTATGGGTAATGGTGACCACTTACCATTAGGTGGCCCATATGCTTGTCCGTCAACCTATACCATAAAAAAAAAATCCCTCCCGCTAGCCCATAGGCTGAGGCCTCGACTCGAGATTTTCTGTGATTTATGCGAAGCCTTCGATAGTGAACGACATGAAGCTTGGGTAAACAGATTATCCCATCGTGGATTGTGGATTGAATTACTATATGCAAGTTTTCCTTGCATATACACTACTTACGATACAAGTTGTAGATTTAACTTAAAAGTTAGCAAGTGTCTAAGTGCTTTAAGAGTGTCCCAGGGACTAATACTTGGACCCCTTGTATTATTGATATGCACAATACACTTTTTTTTAGTTGATAATATCTCGTTCATTTAAAAGTAGAAAACAAGCATAACAATGTTTATGTATTAACATTGTTATGCCTGTAATGTAAACAGTATACTAAATAATATGGTATTAACACATTGTATTTTTTTTCTGAGCATCCAATTATGACTTTATTTACCTCTAAGATAAATATTACCAACACATCACATATTTATACTCAACCATCAATACACAATAATATCGAAGCATTAGATATAACATCATAGTTCCCAAGTTTGACGGTGCATCTATAATAGCGTGATCAAATTAAAAAAAAAAACAATTATTATATTATATTTCTTGCAGGACGCAGACGCAGAAATCATAGGCGGCACAAGTAAACAGAGCGTCAAGTTAAAAGCATCGGACATATACTCGGATGATTCTGGTTCAGATTCAGAAGATAATAAGTCACAAGGTCAGTTGAGTCCTACATATTAGAATTCAAGTTATTTTATAATACTTACATTGCTTTTAACACCTTATTTAAATTAAAGGAAAATGTTTATAAGTAACTGACTTAAAATTATAAATTAACTTAGTAAGTTATATTTATTAAGCCTAATACCGATAAAAATAGTCAGTAAGAATCCTTTTTTAGTAGGCTGGTAATGCAAGGAAGTATTGACAATACAAAAAATAAGGTGTCAGCTATTGTGATCAGTATATATTATGAGTTTAAAATGGTTATTTATTAAAGAAAGTTGAAAATAATAATTCATGCAAAAATCCGTCACGTGACACAAAACGCTCCTGTTTGGTCGGGTTTATGATGACGTCACTTGCTTGCTAACCTCGTTTGCCTACTGTATGTGGATTATAAGTACCACAGATTACAATACAGGCAAGTGACGTCGTCGACCATATTGAAACGCCATATTGTCTAAGTCGTCGCGCGCTATTTAAATGTGGAATTTTTAATTTGAGATTTTCAACAAATAGGTACGAGAAATTTAAAAAAAAATTACTGTGTTCTGAAACCTCTACCAGTCAAAGCAGTCAAACAGCCTATTGTCATTGATTTTGCTGATACTACTTTTGTAGATAACTAATAAAACAAAGTACTTCTATGTAAGCTGTCAACGGACAGCTTTAAAATTGGAAGGAAGAGTAACCATAGACAAAATTAAGATGTTTACTTGATGTTACAGCAAAATATGTTTATAATTTCCAATAAAGTATCTTTAAATTATTTCCAGGTCGGAGAAGTTCCTCAAGCTCGTCCTCATCAGACGCAGAAGTTGAAGAGAAGAAGCGGGAGAGAGAGGAAGTTGAGGTCAAATACGCAGACACTAGGGATCAGATAAACAAACTTAGATTAAGCAGGTATTATAGTATTTCTATATAGTTTTTTTTTAATGGTAAGTGTCACCATCACCCATAGACAATGACACTGTAAGAAATATTAACTATTCCTTACATCGTCCATGTGCCACCAACCTTGGAAACTAAGATGTTAAGTCCCTTGTGCCTGTAGTTACACTGGCTCACTCACCCTTCAAGCCGGAACACAACAATACTGAGTACTGTCATTTGGCGGTAGAATATCTGACGGGTGGTACCTACCCAGACGGGCTTGCACAAAGCCCTACCACCAAGTCTACCACCAAATATTAACTATTCCTTAAATCGTCAATGCGCCACCAACCTTGGGAACTAAGATATTATGTCCTTGTGCCTGTAGTTACACTGGCTCAGGTAGTATACTTCATTCAGACCATAAGAGGAAAAAGCGAAATAAATAACATTTGATAGCAATTTGACGCGATATGATTGGTCGAGAGCGTGATTAGTCTATGGTATTCACTATGGATTAACAAAAAAAAATAGCCTTTCAATGAGTCAATAGGCGTGAGCGATATCCGAATTTTGTGACATCAGTTGTGAATCGGATATTTGGATTAAATGTCGCCCTGTCTTTGTCTAACTTAACATTGTACGATATGCGAGAAAGAGATGAAACGGATGTGATATCGAAATCGTTTTAACATTCGCTCCATCTCATTCTCACAAATGGGTTACTGTAAATTTAAAGAGAGATAGGACGAATATTTCATGAGTTTATTGTTATCGTCATCATCAAATAAATGACGTCATCCGATTTTAGATTAGGTTCGATATATTGGACACATTCCTAATGGTCAGTAAGCCAGTGTAACTACAGGCACAAAGGATTTAACATATCAGTTTTCGAAAAATCTTGATATATGTTTGTAATATATCTTATAGTGGTTTCAGAGGTGGTGACCACTAACCATAGGGTGGTCAAGTAACTTTAAGAAAAGAATTATTACTAATAATTACGATGTAATACGTAGAATGGTTATTATATTATTTCAAACTAAAGTTTTGTTTTGATTGTTTCAGGTTTAAATTAGAGAGATTAGTACACTTACCGTTCTTCTCGCGAGTCGTGCAGGGCTGTTTCGTTCGCATCGGCATAGGGAATAACAACGGCAACCCCGTATACAGGGTGAGTTTTAATTATTTATTAAACTTAGTAGTCGTAGTAGTAGGCTGAGATGGTCTTGTAGTGCAAGAGTGCGTTTCGACCGATGATTACTGATGTATACCACTACATTTTAAGGTGCTTAATATCTAAAAAAAAAAATTACCTGTTGCCTGTAAAGTCGGTATACGGGCGAAAGTTTTACGTGACAACGACTTTGAGTGGTAAAATGACGCGTGCCTTTCACTTTTTATGTCTGTCTCTCTCGCTCTTAGGCGGGCTAACCGCCCGAGTGGAAGGCACGCGTGTCTCTCACTCGCTCTCATTGCGAGCGCATAACGTGAGCGGAGCGTAACGCAGTTTCTTGAAGTGTCACCCGGCAAACCAATTTATAAGACGTTGTCACGTCAAAATGATAATAAATTTATTGACATGAAAAGTTAACATAGTCGCAAAACATCCAGTGGTCCCGCACTAACCAAGCCTGTCTTGCGGGTACCAGCTAGCGGTTACAATTTCATGCTATTAACAGGAGCTCGGACTATATTCTACGATCCCATATCTAATTATATAATAATACAGCATATATATAAGAAATGGAAAAATATGTAATAGCCAAAAATTAAAAACAATAAGAGAATTTGTTCATAATTTATCTCGTGTGAAAATATAGTGAGGAAACTGCATGTGTCTAATTGCATGAAATTATATACATACAGTTTCCTCACCACCAGTCCTTATTGGGATAGTTCCATACATTCTTAAAGAAAGAGAAGGCAGTGGGAGTTTTACAGGCTGGCTGTGTTAATGAAAATCCAGTCGATTGTAGTTATAATAAAAAAATTGAATCTTAATGTAGAGTCATAAAGTTCAAATTCGAGTAACTTTTTATAACATGTTGGCACTAAAGCTTGAAATAATCAGTTTTTTAGGGGACGCCTGTGTCCATTGGCGGGACCAACCCTATTTTAAGTGCAATAAAACATCGTCATCTGCTGCTTTTCTCCCCCTCCCAAAAAAGTAATTTAAGAGATCACTTAGGGAGTCTCACTAATGGACCAAGACTAAACCACACAAGCTACTTAGAGCATTGGCAACCCTGAATGATGGGTCTGAGTCTAATATTTACATACTATTCTTGTATGTTTTTGTATGTGCGTGTGCGTGTGTGTGTGTTCTTTGTAATTTGTGATCTTGTCACACTAACGTATGATTTAATATTGCAGGTCGCTGAAATAATAGACGTATACGAAACGGCGAAAGTATATAACTTAGGTAACACAAGAACGAATAAAGGCTTTAAGTTACGGCACGGAACCCAGGACAGAGTGTTCCGATTGGAGTTTGTTAGCAATCAGGTGAATATTCATTCCAATTATATATTCCCCTGTCAAATCGTAACCTTAGTATTGGTGTCTGGTTTGAAGTGTGAGTGAGTCAGTGTAACAGTCAAAATAGACTCCATTCAAATAGGCTTTTACAAGCACTTTAGAATTGTCATTTAACAAATACATATATGAAGTGAAGCTACCACCGGTTCGGAAAGTAGAACCGGCAAGATACTCAGTAGTTTTTGACAGCCAAAAATGCAGACATGTTAGTTAAATATATATGTATGTAATATCTTGCCTAGAAGTCAACGAGTTATATTTTTCAACGCTTTTTATACTAAAAATTTACCCATAATAAATGGCTGTCTTAATTAGATATTTGACGGTCGTAAGGCGATATATAACCGATGTATGGTTTAATATAACATAAATTTTTGGTATTGTTTTAATTCACAATAAGTTTTTTATTAGTTATTTTTATATGAGCCGAGGTGGCCCAGTGGTTAGAACGCGTGCATCTTAACTGATGATTTCGGGTTCAAACCCAGGCAAGCACCGCTATATATATGTGCTTAATTTGTGTTTATAATTCATCTGGTGCTCGGCGGTGAAGGAAAACATCGTGAGGAAACTTCCATGTGTCTAATTCCATCGAAATTCTGCCACATGTGTATTCCACCAACCCGCATTGGAACAGCGTGGTGGAATATGTTCCAAGCCCTCTCCTTATCGGGAGAGGAGGCCATTAGCCAAGCAGTGGGAAATTTACAGGCTGTTACTTTACTTTACTATACTTTATTAATTTATTTCATTGTGTCTAATTTAATTTAATACCTAATATATAGTTAAAGTAACTTCATTCCACTGGGTGTCCCACAGCTTATATCTACATGCTTTCTTTAAACAATTTTTAAAATGCTTGTTCTCTTCCAGGAATTCACAGATAACGAATTTCAGAAGTGGCACCGAGCCATCAAAGAAGCCAATAAGAAACCTCCGACTATGGATTTCGTTAGGAATAAAATTAGTGAAGTAAAAGATGCGCTCATGTATGAGTTTAAGGTAATATTTAAATTAATTTATAACTATAATATTCAAAAAATCAAAATCAAAGTATACTTTATTCAAGTGGGCTTTTACAAGCACTTTTGAATCGTCATTTAACAATTAAGTGAAGCTACCACTGCACCGGTTCGGAAAGTAGATACTACCGAGAAGGACCGGCAAGAAACTCAGTAGTTACTCTTACAATAAAATTACAATCAAAATCTTTGCATTGAGAGGGGCATTCTCTGTTCTTGCCTCACAGAGAATATAACAATTGGTAATATACTCTATATTAAGGTTTAGAGTTAATCATAACTATTGTTATGTAGATGCATAAAAAGTATTAAAAAGTTTAGTATATATAGATCAAAAAGGCTCAGTCATGGTAAACGTATGTTAATAAAATTAGTAAATATTATTCCTATATTTAAAACACAAATTTAATGTTGCTAAAATTTAATTTTTTAACATTATTTTGTCATTGTTTTTATTTATCTTTTTTTTGTGTCAATGGTACATATCCTATGTATTGCCACAGATTATATCACTAAAACTTTAAGGTTCTTTATGAGTATTAAGTTCTATAATCAAATATGTGAATGGTGAAAGTTATTTCACAATAATGAATTAACACGATGTATATTCACAGGAAGAAGATATAGAAAAAATCGTAGCCGAAAAGGAAAGGTTTAGATCTCATCCGACGAATTACGCGATGAAGAAAACTCAGCTCATGAAGGAAAGGGACGTCGCCCAGTTGCGGTCAGTGCGCGCGAATGGTTTTTTTTTTATGGTATAGGTTGGCGGACGACCATATGGGCCACCTGATGGTAAGTGGTCACCATCACCCATAGACAATGACGCTGTAAGAAGTATTAACTATTCCTTACATCGTCAATGTGCCACCAACCTTGGGAACTAAGATGTTATGTTCTTTGTGCCTGTAGTTACACTGGCTCACTCACCCTTTAAACCGGAATATAACAGTACTGAGTACTGTTATTTGGCGGTAGAATAACTGACGAGTGGGTGATACCTACCCAGACCCCTACCACCAAATAAAACCTTACATACGTTATACAAACACTCCATTGTATTGGCGGTAGTAAATATCTAATTATGACAATAATTCACTTGGTAGAGCTTTATGAGAGTTTGTCTAAGTCGACACCAGCCCCCATCATATATTGTAACACTAACAGCAAAAGTTAGTATAGTGTCCCTTGAGCCTGTAGTTACACATAACATCGGAGGGTACGCGCACACTCACGGTACCGTGTGTCCCTCAGCGGCGACGAGGAGCTGGTGGCGGAGCTGAGCGGCAAGCTGCAGGAGCTGGAGGAGCGCGCCAGCGCGCTGGACAAGACGCGCACGTCGTCCATCCAGAGCATCTCGTACATCAACAACCGCAACCGCAAGCTCAACGTGGAGTCGGCCGAGCGCGCCATCATGGAGGAGCTGCGCGCCAGCCGCGGCCGCCGCGCCGACGACCCCTTCACGCGCCGCCACACCAAGCCCGTCATGAACTTCAAGCAGCCCTCCCGCGAACAGGCGAGCCTACCCGCTCATACTAGTATATACTGTACTGTAATATACTGTGTGTAGTATGTATGTGTCGAGTGGTGTGTACACCGGTTTTCATGGGTACGCCGCTCTGAGGTCCCGGGTTCGATTCCTGGCCGAGTCGATGTAGATTACGATTATATGATAAAAAAAAAGAAAAAAAAATTATATGTCTCCATACTGCACTAAATTGTTTTCTATTTTTGAAGGCAAGTTCTGCGACTTTGATTAGCTCCGATATCAGTAGCCCTGATAGTGACATGTTGCATGTTTATGTTTGAGAATAGACCGTGTAGAAAGAAACTGGATTGATAAACCTAACATGAATGTAAAATGATCCCAGTCAGGGCTTACCTTATCTATCTAAGTGTTCCTGATTAAACACGCCTTTGCAACCCTCCTTAAAATCGTACGGGGCCGCAGGAACCCGACTGGTTCTAGGATCGTCTTTAACCTTTCTACACATTGTAGACGATCCATTGTTTTTCGTATATAACGAGAGTGAGTCTGGTTCAAGTTCTACTTATCTGGATCTGAAGATTCAGAGGACTCCAGACCTCGGTAGTCACGTGACAAACGTTTAAAAAAATGCATTTTTATTTATTGATTTATGACCATTTTTAAACTCATAATATACACTGATTACAATAATTCACAATTTATTTTTCGCATTGTCAAATAGCCTATTGAACCAACGTTTACAGTTATTGGTATCGGAGCCATCATCAATTTAAGCGCAAGGTGACAGTTGAGCATCTGAGGCCTCAACTTTATTATTATTACAGGATTTATTGAAGAACGAGCAAGCGGCCGCCGAGGAAAAGAAGAAAAGAGAGGAAGACGAGAAGTTGAATAAGGAGAAGGACGAGAGAGAGAGACTAACGGTGAGATGATTCTTCTCTGATTTAGATACGTAGACTACTCTGGAGATACTAACTTTGATGTTTTTACCTAACTTGGTGAAATAACTAACTAATAAGCTTTTACATGGAAGCAATTGTACAAGCTTATATCACCTCCGAAATACTTTTCTACTACTAATTAGTATTTTAGTGTTTTCGTATGGAGGATGAGTGAGCCAGTGTAAATATAGGCAATATGGAATATAACTTCTCTGGTTGGTGGCGCATTGGTGATGTAAGGAATGGTTAATATTTCTAATAGAGCCATTGTCTATGGGCAGTGGTGACCACTTACCAAAATGTAGCCCATTTGCCACACTGCCTAACTAAAATACTATGAAATATTTATAATATACTATAAATAATTATTATTATTTATTTAATATCTCCTATTTCATTATATATATTATATGTGTATATTTATATTATATATATTTATTGTTATTTATGCATTGTGTATTATTTTATTATGTATTTGTACCACATATAAGTAAAAAGTTACTGTACCCTTCCCATTTATATCAACACTATGATCCTCTACCCAAAGGTTGCCTGGAAGAGATCGCTGCTCAGCGATAAGGCACCTCATGCAACTAATATGTAACGAAAATGTTATTTTTTAGTTTTAAGATTGGGTGCAATAAAGAATAAATAAATAAATATATATAAAAATAAAGATAAATCTGGATTTTAAAAAGGATTTTCTCTTACCTGCAGCAGTCAGAAGATGACGTCGGCAAGAATAAGAATGCGCCCACAGACAACAGCAGCCTCTACTCGCTACACGATTTCGACATTAATATAGAAATAGACCTGCCCATACCGAGTGAGTACTATATATATTAATATTTATACTAAAATATGTCCCTCGGCATATTTGAATCCTCGTTATACAAGAGAACTTAGTAATACAATGGTTTTATAAACCATTTTACTATAGAGTGCCTTGTTAAGTACTACAGGACCTTAGACCTAAATGATGGCTAGATATAAGGAAACAGATGCAAAGTCCTGGATTCAAACCCCAGTTCGGACCGAATATGTACAGCCTGGCGTCTGGATATGGGAAGTGTGAACACTCCGTGAAGTGTAAAGCAGTTGGTACTGAACCAACTCTTTCCTGTCTAAGAGTGCAGCTGTAAGACGTCCCATTGGTCTAGAGATTGGTCAAGACAACATCATTTAAACCCTCTCCTTAGTGGAAGAATAGGCCTTAGCCCAGCAGTGGGAAATTTACAGGCTGTCACCTTAAAATCTCCCTATTGATATCTATTTGTAGAAACTGCTAATGATCGTTGTAACTGCACATACTTCAACGGAATTAACTTCGCCCTTACTTTACGTTTTTATGTTTTAGTATTTCGACTTATTACTTTGCAGTATAGTGTTGCTAGATATAATAAATAATATCTCTAATTATAACTTGATAGTTGCCAGTTCTGACTTATTTTCAATTACTTATAATTTGACCTTGACCTCATTCTATTTATTGTATTATAGACCGTAAAGTAGTAAAAATATTTTTGATTAGACCCCTGAAGAACCGCCATACTGGTACAAATGACCAAATATTTTGTCATTATCATCTCCCGGTCTATTATATATGTATATAATCATAAAATATTGTCGATATGTTGTTTCATTTTATAATTCATTGTATATTTAACAACAGAAGCGGTATCGTCCCAATCAAAGCAGATAACGATCAAAGTGAAAGAATCTGGTCCGAAGAGATCGTTGAACTTGGAAGAATACAAGAAGCGCCACGGGCTCATATGAGTGTCGGTCGTGCGGGGCTGGCTGGTACACTGTATAGATAATTGTAATGTTGCATTAGTAATCATTGACTCGTAACGGATATATCAATAGGCTATTTGACTGTGAATTATTGTAATCAGTGTATATTATGAGTTGAAAAATGGTTATTTACTAACGAAACTTGAAAATAATACGTCATTTATTCATAAATCAATAAATAAAAATGCATTTTTTCAAATATTTGTCACGTGACACAAAACGCTTCTGATTGGACGGGCTTAAGATGAAGTCGCTTTCTTGTAAACCTTTTGCTTTTCTACTACATGTACCACAGATTAAAATACAGCAAAGTGACGTCACCGTTTTCGTGCGTTATTTAAATATGGAATTTTTAATTTGATATTTTTCGGCTAATATGTACTAGAAATAAAAAAAAGATAACTTTTACTGGGTTCCTTAACCTCTACTCAATAATATAAAAAGGATTTTAAAAACCAGTCAAATAGCTTATTATTTCATATGAAGTGATTTGTCCGATTAATAATTTACAAAGCAATTCTATATCTTTAATTGCAGGACGTTTAACTTGCCACCTGCCTGGTATAGTGCTAGATATACTATGTTATATGTCATCCGCGAACCATGTATGTTAATAAGACTACTTTGGATGTGTGATCACATGTTTCAGTGGTCACATTTGGAGTGGTCGTTTCATACTATATCTGCCTTTGAATATTATATGTTTTCTTAGTAAGAAGACTCGGTTGATTTATATGTATGTAGGTAATTTGTTGCGTCATTCATAAATGTTATAAATAGCAAATATCTCTATATTTTTCTAATAAATAACTATGTCCAGAAAATAATTAGTAGAAAGTTGATTTAAATTTTTTGCAATTTTTTTTTCTTAAATAATTTTTTTCTGTCAATTTTTTTTTATTAAATAACTCATTAAGAATATAAGAACATCATCTTTAAATGTGTCGGTTTATTTTTTTTTCGTTTGTCGACGAATCACAAATTGTCAGCTGTCAATAAAATACAGATAATTAATAAAAAGAACAAAATATAAAATATGAAAAAAATACTCAGTTGATTGTGTTTTTTTTTTTAAATATTTGTTTTATAATTATTATTTATTACTCTGGACTAGTTATATATATCTATATAAAAATGATATGTCATAATCTAATTAAAACGTACAGCAATAATATTGGTGATAGTTTGTATGTAAAGTTTTCCATGAAATTTAAGATATGTTATAAATTACCTTCCATTGAATATGTGTATCGTCGAGATATATGTATATGCAAACACACCCACACACACAGATATATATATATAAATTTCTTTCTCCTTAATATTTAAAATGCGTTTCATTGTTTTTTTTTTGTTAGAAATCAGAACAAATATAGTTTTTGTAATTTTTTGCAATTTTGCATCCATGATGGATAGTCGGCTAATATTATCATCAGTGGAAGTTTGCCCAGCTGTGGGATGCTGGGCCGTTCTATCTACCAACACTCGTATAGTGAATACGCTAGCTTTAGTGATAGATGTCTCGTTTCGTCATTTGTATTTAATAATTTAATGTAAATCTGTAATTATTATGTAATTATAACTTAAAGATACGTCGATACTGTGTCCGATTTTGTTCTGTTAATATTCAACCGGGGCCCCCTTATAACATGGAAACCTTAAAAAAACTCGACTCGTATTTTGAGGCCCCCTTCTGATGTAGCGTTCGGCATTCAACGTTAATAGCCATATGCGAGAATTAACTCCCACATTTTGAGTCCCCCATCATTCGGGGGCCTCAACTTCGTGCCCTGAAGGTGATGATGGAATTTTACCTTTCTTGTTTCCAATATGAAACAGTTGACTGTTATTAATTCATGAATATGAAATTTTTCATTGTGATAAATACGAACAGACTTATTGATTTAACAGGAATATAAAAATGTATTTCGATGTGTTAGGTTAGACGCGCGTTAATAAATCGATATTATCCAATAATCGAGTTTATTATTACTGAACGAATATTGTTTAATTCGAATCGATTATTGTCGGAGACTTAATCTCTGGTATATTATACAATCTAATGACTGAATACCGATTTAAATAATCATAGCACATCCGTCAATAGCGTGGTGGAGTATGCTCCTTCTCAAAGGGAGAGGAGGTCTTAGCCCAGCAGTGGGATATTTACAAACTGTAACGTTGACTCAACATGGATTCAGTAGCAGTAATAACAATACGATACGATTGTTATTGTCCTCCATTTCGTTCAAAATCTTAACCCGTATATGCACAGACATTTTTGGCAGCCATTTTAACAATGGCTACTAAATAAGGTATAGACACGATGTTGCCATATGAGTCGTATAAAATTAAAAGTTTCATGTATGTATTCTTTGACAAAATAAGTTATTTATATAGTATGATAAAACTGCTGAATAAAAACAATATTTTAATTATTTTACGTTTTATTTTTACGCTTAAGCGTACCGTTAACGGTAAAAGAAAGTGAGAACTTTCAATTTGTAATTGAGATATGTATTTAAACTTGTCAAGATTTAAAGTTATTTTAAATTAACATTAACTGTTTGTATCTGCTTACAATGATACAAGATCGATCTTTTAAAGAAAAGTCCCTCCAAATATTCTAATTTGTATTATTTTTTTTTTTGCTGACCTTACATTAAATCGCCTCACGCACACTAAAACATCTTTTAAACGAGCGTCACCCATACTAATGCAGGCAGATTATAATCCAATGTTATATTTATTAGAAGAACTTTAAAACACAGAAACACAACTTTGTCCTTGGATTCGCGCGATATTATTGGTCGATTTAATTATCTATAGTATTCAATACGGTTTGCAAAAAGTTTTCACAAGTTTGGAAGTAGAATAAAATTTAATATGACTTATATAAAGTTTAATTGCTATTCCATTAAGCTTGTGTTGAATTTAAATATGTATTATGTAAACCTAAGGTTTATACTATAATAACGTCAAATATTATTAATAGTACCTTCATGTAAATCTATGTAAATAATCTTTGATTTTATTCGACTCATATGTACAAGAAATATATAACATAATATAGTTATTATAACTGCAAAAGTTCGTATGTACATTACAAATTCTATACGAACTATATTAAAATAATTTGTTAATTCTGCTTTGGAAATACGATCAACAAAATGATTCAACAAAAATTTCTAAGTGAATTTTTCATATGAATGTAAATTAGCAAATGTAAACACACTAATTGCCTTAAAATAGACAAGCACTCGCATTTATTAGTATGGATTTCAAAACAAGAATTATTTTTAAAAAAAAAATATTCGAGAGTTATCGAAATTAATGAATCTGTCATTATTACAGTTTCAAGAACCTGTTTCTTTAAAATTATTACAAATAAAGAATATAATTGTTTTTGTTACATTAAAAATTAATGACATGCTTACTTTAAATAACGGGCGTTTATGAAATGTCATGTATTAAATGAAACACTGTTTTCTCTCTTTTTGTCATTATTGATTCTACATCAAAAAGAAAGGGACAGCACAGGATATAAATTCTACTAACAAATTCATAATTATTGCAATCGAATCGAATTCTGTACCAATTCAGTTGTGTGTATACGAAGATGGATCGGAAGGTGAATCTAAAGCGTTAGTAGAATTGTTATTTGTAAGTAAATCTGTTTATAAGTAAATCTGTTGATGATTTGACAATTGGTTACTTGACAAAATTTGACATTTAAAAAGCATAAATTAATTTGAGGATCGTTTCGATTCGAGATCGTGAAATATAGAATTAAAAGTCTTCTGATATTTAATTATATTTCAATCATCAAATAATCAATGGTTATCGATGTCAGTTGACATAAAAAAATCGAATAATTATTTAACATTAATTACTCAAGTCTGAATCATGAAATGCAATTGGTAATTAAAATGATTGTTATATATCGTACTGCAAGCGTAACTAACGTTAATTGCGCTAAAGACATCACTAGAAGATTGTTATCGAATCTGTGGTCTGGTGCTAACGTCACTATTAATAAATGAAACGTAAAAATCATATGAAACAACAAACTTAGGTTCATTGATTTTTATTATTATTACAAAAAATAATAAAAATGTTAGTAATATAGAGCAGATCCGTCTAAAACCATGGCACACAGTTGCTAACCAAGCGCGCTGGAGTGCTTTATAGATAATGACCAACTCTGAGAACACCAGTGATATGTCCTCCAATGATCCCTCCCAAAGATTTATTAAGAGATCTTCTAACTCAAACTAAAACACAAGTTATTTTATTCAATACTAACTTCTGCCCGCTACTTCAATTTGATTTCGGATATATAACAGGACTGCGTCTCTCGAAAGAAAATCAAAATAAGCCATAAAGATACAAAAGGAAAAAATAAATAGAAGTAATAAGATGATTCTGGTTGATTCTTTACACCTTGTGTCCGAAAATTCCAAAAGTCTTACGGAACCCTATTTGTTCCAAAATAAATTTTAGCCTATGTTACTCGTGTATATATATAATGTATCTTTAAAATAGTGAAAGATTTTTTTAAATTGTTCCAGTAGTTTTTGAGCTCATTCATTACAAACGAACAAACAAAGTTTTCCTCTTTATAATATTTAAAAATCATTTGTTAACATAAGAATTAATAACATTAAATGCTTAAATATATACAAATATGAACTAAAACTAGTTACTGTACAAATCTTGACCGCGTGGGATGATGGCAAGAATGCTATCATAGTAGTATAGATAGAAGCATTACACTATTGATAAGTGAGGTAAGATTACCACTGTGTGTAACAAGGCGTTTCTCGTTAATAAGACGGGGCTGAAATAACCCCTATTAACACCAGACCACAGATAATATACTACTATTTAGAGCTTTTAAATGGTAACGTTACGAATGGTTGGATTAATTCGCAATATAGTTTGCTGAGCCGATAATGATGTGACTTTCTATCTCGTTACGCTATCGCCATTATGTATTAGGAGTAATTAGAATAATTTAGCGTAGTTTTATTTATTTTATTTCGATTAATGAACAATTATCTACTTTTGACTTATGTAAAGCTCAAATTGCTTAATAAAATTTATAAAGCAACATTATTGTATTTTTATTTATTTTCTATAACAGATTCCTGATTACTAAATTGGAATTTAAATGTCTATGGTATTGGAATCATTAAACAGCGATATTTATTATTCTTATGTTCCCTTTTGAAGGGTGAGTAAGCCAGTGTAACTGCAAGGGTCAAACCATCTTAGTTACCAATGTGGCGTATTGTTGATTTGAGGACAAGGTAACATTTATTACAGTACTTACTAATCTCTATGGGCAGTCACTGCCCTTATGATGATTACCACTGTGGTCCACTCATGAGCAGTTGATCCATTTGTACTACCATAAAAAAAGATATATTTAATTAGTAATTATTATTATGATACATTTCGCCTATGATAAAGCAATTAGGAATATCCACTGATGTTTTTTTTTTTAAATAATTATACATTTAGAAAATAAATAATTTATTTATTTATTTTCTAAATGGTATATTTATTATATGGGACAACATAACATACATTACTCTGAACCCAATGTAAGTAGCTAAAGCACTTGTGTTATGGAAAATCAGAAGTAACAATACCAGAAACACCCTGACCCAAGACAACATAGAAAACTAATGAATTTTCTACATCGACTCGGCCAGGAATCACACCGGGACCTCGGAGTGGCGTACCCATGAAAACCGGTGTACACGCTACTCGACCACGTAGGTCGTCAGAGTAAAGCAGTATTAATATTCATTTATACTATATCTGGAATATGTGTGATTAAATAATAATGAATTATATTTTTTCTAAAATGAATAAGTGAAGATATAAAATTAATTAGAATTTACACTATAAATATATGATTTTATATCTTTCCAACTCGTGTTATGTCAACTAAATCTTAAAATAAATCTTCAAAACACAAGTATAGAATAATTTGAAAGGTATACTGTCATGCTATTTTAAATACGAATGGTAGTTATTGTTGCTTTCTAAATTTGAATGATAAAATGAAATAAAATTTACAAGCGTTGATACATTTATTTTTGACAAAATCAATACATTTTCAAGGGAGCTGTAAAGATAACCTCGCCGGTGGTCGCGTCCTTCACCAAGAGCTTGGGTTCAGTGAAGTGTACAACATCGATAACCTCCAAGGAATGCATCACCTTCTTCAATTCTCCAGCCGCCAAAAGAGCGTTGATGTCAACAGACCAGAAACGATGACCCTCGAACTTCTTATCGAAGTTCAAAGCGACGTTTCCAGTTAATCTGGTCTCGTAGTCCACTCGCACCATCGTGTGCACAGCCGTGGCGTACAGCTCCGCGACGACATCCTGCTCAGGTTTCAGGGTAATCTCAGTCACGCCCCCAATGGTCATCGGTATGAACTTCTCCATATCCTCGAGTCCGTTTGAAATGAAGGAGAAGTCTCCAACTTCAGGCGCGTCCAAGTTGAATTTGTAATGAATGTTCCCAACCTCCAATTCGCCTTCCTTGCTCCATTTTGAGGCGACGGTATTCTTCACTAATTGTTTCATGTCTATATTGAGGGTCAAAGGTTCCGTGTTTTTGTTGTGAATCTTTGCTTTCAACGCAGAGTACGAAATGAATCTTAAACACAAATTAAGCACATGATAATTCAATGATGCTTGCCCAGGCAAGGAACCGCAATCATCGGTTAAGATGCATGCGATCTAATCGACCGATCTGGGCCATCTCGGCTACGAACACAAACCCTTAATATACTTAAAAAAAATAACATGTGAAAGTTGTTAAATTATATTTTAAAACTATATAAAACTATCGTTCACTATATTTAAAAATCAATAAATATTCAGATTTTTTATGCACTTCCCAATGTTTATTGGTGTCGAAGATAATATAGCAAATGTAATTAATTACCAAAATTATAAAAAAAAATAATAATAAAATATTTCTTACCATATGTCAAGTGCTGTCTCTGAAACACTTGGAAAAACTATAATTGAACTGATCCAGAGTACGCTTAAATACAATTTAAAAAGATGAAGAAAACGCAGCTCATGGAGGAGAGGTACGTCGCCCAGTTGCGGACAGTGCGCTTTAATGGTTACATACATAGTCAATACTAATGGCAGGATTTATAATTATGACAGTAATTAACTTGGTAGAGCTTTATGAGAGTTTGTCTAAGTCGACACCAGCCCCCATCATATATTGTAACACTAACAGCAAAAGTTAGTATAGTGTCCCTTGAGCCTGTAGTTACACATAACATCGGAGGGTACGCGCACACTCACGGTACCGTGTGTCCCTCAGCGGCGACGAGGAGCTGGTGGCGGAGCTGAGCGGCAAGCTGCAGGAGCTGGAGGAGCGCGCCAGCGCGCTGGACAAGACGCGCACGTCGTCCATCCAGAGCATCTCGTACATCAACAACCGCAACCGCAAGCTCAACGTGGAGTCGGCCGAGCGCGCCATCATGGAGGAGCTGCGCGCCAGCCGCGGCCGCCGCGCCGACGACCCCTTCACGCGCCGCCACACCAAGCCCGTCATGAACTTCAAGCAGCCCTCCCGCGAACAGGCGAGCCCTACCTGCTCATAGTGACGGCAGTCATGTGACACGCATTCACCAATCTCTATGCAAAAAAACATAGCTAGTAGTAGTAGTAGAGAAGAGTACAAGTATTTAAATAAAACTAATTATAACGGATGAATCGCCTATTTGAAGAATAGACAAATGTCATCTTAGTCTACCCGTGACCACGAACACTGCAAAGTGCTCGAAACGTCGGGATGTTTAAAAATAATTAATATACGCGATTCATCCGTTATAATTAGTTTTATTTAAATGTATAATAATCGCGAAAATTTAAGACAACATTAAGAGTACAAGTATATACTGTATGTAGTATGTAATTATATGTCTCCATACTGCACTAAATTGTTTTCCATTCTTGATGGCAAGTTCTGCGACTTTGATTAGCTCCGATATCAGTAGGCCGTAGCTCCTCATAGTGACATGTTGCATGTTTTTGTTGGAGAATAGACCGTGTAGAAAGAAACTGGATTGATAAACCTAACATGAATTTAAAATGATCCCAGTCAGGGCTTACCTTATCTATCTAAGTGCTCCTGACGGAACACGCATTCGGAACCCTCCTTAAGGTCGTACGGGGCCGCAGGAGCCCGGGAGGTTCTAGGGTCGTCAATAACCTTTCTGGGACCCTAGTACACACTGTAGACGATCCTTGTTTTTCGTATATAACGAGAGTGAGTCTGGTTCAAATTCTAGTTATCTGGATCTGAAGATGCAGAGGACTCCAGACCTCGGTAGCCTTATATCCTAAATATAATACAACACAAATAATAGGCTATTTGACTGGTTTTTAAAATCCATTTTATATTATTTAGTAGAGGTCAAGGAACCCAGTAAAAGTAGATTTTTTTTATTTCTAGAACATATTTGCCGAAAAATATCATATTAAAAATTCCATATTTAAATAGCGCGCGAAAAAGATACTTGGACGATATGGCGCTGCAATGGGGTCAGTGATGTCACTTTGCTGTATTTTAATCTGTGGTAAATATAGAAGAAAAGCAAGGTTTACAAGAAAGTGACTTCATCATAAGCCCGGCCAATCAGAAGCGTTTTGTGTCACGTGACAAACGTTTGAAAAAATGCATTTTTATTTATTGATTTATGAATAAATTAAGTATTATTTTCAAGTTTCGTTATTAAAAAACCATTTTTAAACTCACAATATACACTGATTACAATAATTCACAATTTATTTTTCGCATTGTCAAATAGCCTATTAAACCAACCTTTACAGTTATTGGTATCGAAGCCATCATCAATATAAGCTCAAGGTGACAGTTGAGCATCTGAGGCCTCAACTTTATTATTATTATTACAGGACTTATTGAAGAACGAGCAAGCGGCCGCCGAGGAAAAGAAGAAAAGAGAGGAAGACGAGAAGTTGAATAAGGAGAAGGACGAGAGAGAGAGACTGACGGTGAGATGATTCTTCTCTGTTTTAGATACGTAGACTACTCTGGAGATACTAACTTTAATATGTTTACCTAACTCGGTGAAATAACTAACTAATAAGGTTTTACTTGGAAGCAATTGTACGAGCGTATATCACCTCCGAAATACTTTTCTACTACTAATTAGTATTTTAGTGTTTTCGTATGGAGCATGAGTGAGCCAGTGTAAATACAGGCAATATGGAATATAATATTATAATATTTATGTATGTATTTAATATATTATATATGTATATTTATATTATATATGTATATTTATATTATATATATTTATTGTTATTTATGTATTGTGTATTATTTTATTATGTATTTATACCACATATAAGTAAAAAGTTACTGTACCCTTCCCATTTATATCAACATTATGATCCTCTACCCAAAGGTTACCTGGAAGAGATCGCTGCTTAGCGATAAGGCACCTCATGCAACTAATATGTAACGAAAATGTTATTTTTTAGTTTTAAGACTGGGTGCAATAAAGAATAAATAAATATAAAGATAAATCTGGATTTTAAAAAGGATTTTCTCTTACCTGCAGCAGTCAGAAGATGACGTCGGCAAGAATAAGAATGCGCCCACAGACAACAGCAGCCTCTACTCACTGCACGATTTCGACATTAATATAGAAATAGACCTGCCCATACCGAGTGAGTACGATATATATTAATATTTATACTAAAATAGGTCCCTCGGCATATTTGAATCCTCGTTATACAAGAGAACTTAGTAATACATTGGTTTTATCAACCATTTTACTATAGAGTGCCTCGGACCGAATATGTACAGCCTGGCGTCTGGTTATGGAAAGTGTGAACACTCCGTGAAGTGTATAGCAGTTGGTACTGAACCAACTCTTTCCGGTCTAAGAGTGCAGCTGTAATACGTCCGGTTGGTCTAGAGATTGGTCAAGACTACATCATTTAAACCCTCTCCTTAGTGGAAGAATAGGCCTTAGCCCAGCAGTGGGAAATTTACAGGCTGTCACCTTAAAATCTCCCTATTGATATCTATTTGTAGAAACTGCTAAAGATCGTTGTAACTGCACATACTTCAACGGAATTAACATCACCTTTACTTTATGTTTTTATGTTTTAGTATTTCGACTTATTACTTTGCAGTATAGTGTTGCTAGATATAGTAAATAATATTTCTATGTATGACTTGATAGTTGCCTGTTCTCACTAATTTTCAATTACTTATAATTTGACCTTGACCTCATTCTATTAATTGTAATATATATGTATATAATCATACAATAATGTCGATATGTTGTTTTATTTTATAATTCAATCTTTAATATTTAATAACAGAAGCGGTATCGTCCCAATCAAAGCAGATAACGATCAAAGTAAAAGAATCTGGTCCGAAGAGATCGTTGAATTTGGAAGAATACAAGAAGCGCCACGGGCTCATATGAGTGTCGGTCGTGCGGGGCTGGCTGGTACACTGTATAGATAATTGTAATGTTGCATTAGTAATCATTGACTCGTAACGGATATATCCATAGGCTATTTGACTGAGAATTATTGTAATCAGTGCATATTATGAGTTTAAAATGGTTATTTACTAACGAAACTTGAAAATAATACTGAAAAATGCATTTTTTCAAACATTTGTCACGTGACACAAAACGCTTCTGATTGGCCGGGCTTATGACAAAGTCACTTTCTTGTAAACCTTGCTTTTCTACTATATGTACCACAGATTAAAATACAGGAAAGTGACGTCACCGACCCCGTTGCAGCGCCATATTGTCCAAGTATCTTTTTCGCGCGTTATTTAAATATGGAATTTTTAATATGATATTTTTCGGCAAATATGTACTGGAAATAAAAAAAAAGACAACTTTTACTGGGTTCCTTAACTTCTACTAAATAATATAAAATTGATTTTAAAAACAAGTCAAATAGCCTATTATTTCATATAAAGTGATTTGTCCGAATAATAATTTACAAAGCAATTCTATATGTTTAATTGCAGGACGTTTAACTTGCCACCTGCCTGGTATAGTGCGAGATATACTATGTTATATATCATCTGCGAACCATGTATGTTAATAAGACTACTTTAGATGTGTGATGACATGTTTCACTGGTCCGTTTGGAGTGGTCGTTTCATACTATATCTGCCTTTGAATATTATATGTTCTCTTCGTAATAAGACTCGGTTGATTTATATGTATGTAGGTAATTTGTTGCGTCATTCATAAATGTTATAAATAGCAAATATCTCTATATTTTTCTAATAAATAACTATGTCCAGAAAATAATCAGTAGAAAGTTGATTTAAACTTGTTGCAATTTTGTTTTTTTTTTATCTTAATTAATATTGTTTTGAGTCAATTTTTTTTTACGAAATAACTCATTAAGAACATAAGAACATCATCTTTAAATGTGTCGGTTTATTTTTTTTTCGTTTGTCGACGAATCACAAATTGTCAGCTGTCAATAAAATACAGATAATTAATAAAAAGAACAAAACATAAAATATGAAAAATAAATACTCAGATGATTGTGTTTTTTTTTTAAATATTTGTTTTATAATTAATGACTCTGGACTAGTTATATATATCTATATAAAAATGATATGTCATTATCTAATTAAAACGTACAGCAATAATATTGGTGATAGTTTGTATGTAAAGTTTTCCATGAAATTTAAGATATGTTATAAATTACCTTCCATTAAATATGTGTATCGTTGAGATATATGTATATGCAAACACACTCACACACACACATATATACATAACTTTCTTTCTTCTTAATATTTAAAATGCGTTTCATTGTTTTTGTTATAAATCAGAACAAATATAGTTTTTGTATTTTTTTGGAATTTTGCATCCATCGTGGAGCGCGGTCGGCTAATATTATCATCAGTGGAAGTTTGCCCAGCTGTGGGATGCTGGGCCGTTCTATCTACCAACACTCGTATAGTGAATACGCTAGCTTAGTGATAGGTGTCTCGTTTCGACATTTGTATTTAATAATTTAATGTAAATCTGTAATTATTATGTAATTATAGCTTAAAGATACGTCGATACTGTGTCCGATTTTGTTCTTTTAATATTCAACCGGGGCCCCCTTAGAACATGGAGACCTTAAAAAAATACTCGACTCGTATTTTGAGGCCCTCTTCTGATGTAGCCTTCGGCATTCAACGTAAATAGCCATATGCATTCTAACTCCCACATTTTGGGTCCCCCATCAGTCGGGGGCCTCAACTTCGTGCCCTGAAAGTGAAGATGGAATTTTACCTTTATTGTTTCCAACATGAAACAGTTGACTGTTATTAATTTACGAATATTAAATTTTTCATTGTGATAAATACGAACAGACTTATTGATTAAACACATGTATGTCGATGTGTTAGGTTAGACGCGCGTTAATAATCGATGTAACGTTGACTCAGCATGGGTTCAGTAGCAGTAACAACAATACGATACGATTGTTATTGTCCTCCATTTTGTTCAAAAACTTAACCCGTATGCACAGACATTTTTGGCAGCCATTTTAACAATGGCTGCCAAGAATGTGAGGTATAGACACGATGTTGCCATATGAGTCGTATAAAATTAAAAGTTTCATGTATTCTTTTGACAAAATAAGTTATTTATATAGTATGATTAAATTGCTGAATAAAAAAAATATTTTAATTGTTTTACGTTTTATTTTTTACGATTAACAGCGGAGTTATTCTGTGAGAATTCGAAACTCATTGCAGACACAATTTTTGAAAGTAAGAATTTTCAATTAATAATTGATATATTTATATGTTTAAACTTGTCAATATTTAAAGTTATTTTAAATTAACATTAACTGTTTAGATCTGCTTACAATGATACGACAAGATCGATCTATTAAAGAAAAGTCCCTCCAAATATTCTAATTTGTACTTTTTTTTTGCTGACCTTACTTAAATCATCTCACGCACACTAAGACATATTTTAAACGTGTGTAACTCATACTAATGCAGGCAGATTACAATCTAATGTTATATTTATTAGAAGAACGTTAAAACACAGAAACACAACTTTGACCTTGGATTCACGCGATATTATTGGTCGATTTAATTATCTTATATGGTTTGCAAAAAGTAGTTTTCACAAGATTATAAGTAGAATAAAATTTAGTATGACTTATATTAAGTTAACTTGCTATTCCATTTACCTTGTGTTGAATTTAAATATATATTATGTAAGTCTAAGGTTTATACTATTATAACGTCAAATATTATTAATAGTACCTTCATGTAATTCTATGATTTCTTTAATTTACTTCAATGAAGTCTTATGTATAAATAATCTTTGATTTTATTCGACTCATATGTACAATAAATATGTCATTATAACTGAAAAAGGTCGTATGTACATTACAAATTGTATACAAACTATATGAGAAAAATTTATTAATTCTGCTTTGGAAAAATAATCAACAAATTGATTCTATAAAAAAATTCTAAGTGAATTTTTCATATGAATATAAATTAGCAAATGTAAACACACTAATTGCCTTAAAATAGAAAAACACTCGCATTTATTATTATCGATTTCAAAACAAGAATTAAATTAAAAAAATAAATATTGGAGAGTTATTGTAATTAATGAATCTGTCATTATTACAGTTGCAAGAAACCGTTTCTTTAAAATTATTACAAATATAGAATATTATTGTTTTTGTTACATTAAAAATTAATGACATGCTTACTTTAAATAACGGGCGTATGTATTAAATTAAACACTGTTTTCTCTCTTTTTGTCATTATTGATTCGACATTAGAAAGAAAGGGACAGCACAGGATATAAATTCTATTAACAGATTCATAATTATTGCAATCGAATCGAATTCTGTATCAATTCAGTCGTGTGTATACGAAGATGGATCGGAAGGAGAATCTAAAGCGTTAGTAGAATTGTCCTGTTTATAAGTAAATCTGTTGATGATTAGACAATTGGTTACTTGACAGAATTTGACATTTGAAAAGCATAAATTAATTTGAGGATCGTTTCGATTCGAGATCGTGAAATATAAAATTAAAAATCGTCTGATATATTTAATTATATTTCAATCATCAAATAATCAATCGTTATCGATGTCAGTTGACTTAAAAAAATATTTAGTTAACAGTAATCACTCAAGTCTGAATGTTGATATGAAATTTGTAATTAAAATAATTGTTATATATCGTACTGCAAGCGTAACTAATGTTAATTGCGCTAAAGACATCACTAGAAGTTTATTATCGAATCTGTGGTCTGGTGCTAACGTCACTAGTAATAAAAAAAAAACGTAGAAATCGTATGAAACAACAAATTTAGGTTAATTGTTTTTTATTATTATTATAAAAAAAATTTTTTTGTAATATAGAGCAGATCCGTCTAAAACCATGGCACACAGTTGCTAACCAAGCGCGCTGGAGTGCTTTCTAGATAATGACCAACTCTGAGAACCAGTGATATGTCCTCCGATGATCCCTCCCAAAGATTTATTAAAAGATCTTCTGACTCAAACTAAAACACAAGTAATTTTATTCAATACTAACTTCTGCCTGCGACTTTAAGGTTGATTTCGGATATGTGACAGGACTGCGTCTCTCGAAAGAACATCTAATTAAGCCATAAAGATACAAAAAATAAAAATGGAAATAGGATGATTATGGTTGACTTTTTACACCTTGTGTCCGAAAATCCAAAATGTCTTACGGAACCCTATTTGTTCGAAAATAAAATTTAGCCTATGTAACTCGTGTGCAATGTATCTTTCAAATAGTGAAAGATTTTTTTAAATCGGTTCAGTAGTTTTTGAGTTTATTCATTACAAACGAACAAACAAAGTTTTCCTCTTTATAATATTTAAAAATAATTTATTAACATAAGAATTAATAACATTAAATGCTTATATATATGCAAATATGAACTAAAACTGTTTACTGTATAAATCTTGACCGCGTGGAATGGTGGCAAGAATGCTATAATATTAGTATAGATAGAAGCATTACACTTATTGATAATTGAGGTAAGATTACCACTGGGTGTAACAAGGCGTTTTTCGTTAATAGGACGGTGCTGAAATTACCCCTATTAACACCAGACCACAGATTATATAATTACTATTTAGAGCTTTTAACTGGTAACGTTACGAATGGTTGGATTAATTCGCAATATAGTTTGCTGAGCCGATAATGATGTGACTTCTATCTCGTTACGCTATCGCCATTATGTATTAGGAGTAATTAGAATAATTTAGCGTAGTTTTATTTATTTTATTTCGAATAATGAACAATTATCTACTTTTGACTTATGTAAAGCTCAAATTGCTTAATAAAATTTATAAAGCAACATTATTGTATTTTTATTTATTTTCTATAACTGATTCCTGATTACTAAATTGGAATTTAAGTATGTGTATTGGAATCATTAAACAGCGATATTTGTTATTATGTGATTTGAAAAGTGAGTAAGCCAGTGTAACTGCAAGGGACATACCATCTTAGTTTCCAATGTGGCGTATTGTTGATTTGAGAATAAGGCAACATATCTTACAGTACTTACTATTGTCTATGGGCAGTGGTCCACTCACCAGAAGTCCATTAGTAGTATCATGAAAAAATAAATAAATTTTTTTACGACTAATTATTATTATGATACATTTCGCTTATTATACGGAAGCAATTATATCCACTGATTTTTTTTTCATATACATTTAGAAAAGCAGTTTTTATTCATTTATATTATACATGGAATGTGTGTGATTAAATAATAATGAATTATATTTTTTGTAAAATGAAGAAGTGAAGATGTAAAATTAATTAGAATTACGCTATAAATATATGATTTTATTTATATAGATGAAGTACCTAATATCTTTCCAACTCGTGTTATGTCAACTAAATCTTAAAATAAATCTTCAAAACACGAGTATAGAATAATTTGAAAGGTATACTATTATGCTTTTTTAAATATAAATGGTATAGTTTTTGTTGCTTTCTAAATTTGAATGATAAAATGAAATAAAATTTACAAGCGTTGATACATTTATTTATGACAAAATCAATACATTTTCAAGGGAGCTGTAAAGATAACCTCGCCGGTGGTCGCGTCCTTCACCAAGAGCTTGGGTTCAGTGAAGTGTACAACATCGATAACCTCCAAGGAATGCATCACCTTCTTCAATTCTCCAGCCGCCAAAAGAGCGTTGATGTCAACAGACCAGAAACGATGACCCTCGAACTTCTTATCGAAGTTCAAAGCGACGTTTCCAGTTAATCTGGTCTCGTAGTCCACTCGCACCATCGTGTGCACAGCCGTGGCGTACAGCTCCGCGACGACATCCTGCTCAGGTTTCAGGGTAATCTCAGTCGCGCCCCCAATGGTCATCGGTATGAACTTCTCCATATCCTCGAGTCCGTTTGAAATGAAGGAGAAGTCTCCAACTTCAGGCGCGTCCAAGTTTAATTTGTAATGAATGTTTCCAACCTCCAATTCGCCTTCCTTGCTCCATTTCGAGGCGACGGTGTTCTTTACTAATTGTTTCATGTCTATATTGAGAGTCAAAGGTTCAGTGTTTTTGTTGTGAATGTTTTTCGATTTGATCAGAACTTGCTTGGAGTTTGTTGACAAAATCGTTGCTTTTTTGGGCTCGAAGGACATTCTAGTGGGTTCCCAGACGAGTGTCTTGAACAAGTCCCCCCAGGGCGTGGGGCTGTTGAGGAACATGCTGTCGGGGTTCATTCCCATTTTGGTCATTGCTTTCTTCAAATTGTCTTCGGTGAGGCCGAAGGTGGCTTTGTCCTTTTCGCCAAGTATAGCCGTCGAGGTGCCGGTTATGTGGACATCTTTGACGTCATTGTTGGTGGCGGTGATTTCTACTTCTATCTTAGCGTAGATCGTCGGCAGTATGAAGAGTATGGGGAATAATTTTGAAACCATTTTGATGCTCCTTCAGTGAGATTATTTCTGAAAATGATAAAACTTCAATTAAAGAGCTGAAACCCAGAAATAATTGTTATCTATTGTGAGATGTATACGGATATAATCTCTTAATATTCGTTGTATATGATATTTTTTTGTAATAAGAGACTGTATTATTCCACGGTATTGTTAAAGAGTTATCGTTAGATTGAGATTGCGTAACAAGAACCCCTATGTATCCCATAATATATAAAAAAAATCTTTTACGTAAAAAAATATATGAATTCCTAAATACAATCTCTATTTCAACAACATTTATAAAAACTATAATCGATTGACTTAATCCTTAATTCAATCGATGAAAATTAATGAGCTGAGATGGCCCAGTGATTAGAACGCGTGTATCTCAACCGATGATTGCGGGTTCAAACCCAGGCAAGCACCACTATATATGTATATGTGCTTAAGTTGTATTTATAATTCATCTCGTGCTCGTGAATATGTTCCAATTAATGGAAGGGGAGGCCTTATCCCAACAGTGGGAAATTTACAGGCTGTAACTTTACTTTACTTTTTACTAATCCTTAATTAAAAAAAGAAATTTATTTACTTGATAAACATTAGCAAGGGTATTAGAAACAATATAGCAAATATAATTAATTAAATTATAAAAAATATTAATAAAATATTTCTTACCATATGTCGAGTGCTGTATCTGAAACACTTAGAATAACTATAATTAAACTGATCCAGAGTACGCTTAAATACAATTTCTTCTAATTTCAGTACAGTCGCATACAATATATGATGCAATTATTTGTATGCCTTCATATATTATAACTTATAAGCAGTCTGTAACATTTTTTTAAACGCCAAGAATGGTAAAAGTAACATTCAAACAGCCCTAGAAAAATGTCAAACATTTTGAATATGTACATTGATTACATTTTTTTATAAATAATATAAAGATTAATATACTGCATTGTTATTTATCCATGCAATGCATTGCCTTGCATGGGATTAAATTCTAATGCAAATATTTCTCATATTTAAAAGGATTTAAAGGATACAATATATTTTATAAGATAAAAAAATATTAAAAAATTAATATGAGACATAAATAAAGCATTTATACATTTTACCGCCATATTCCAGATTATATTTAAAACTAAGAATAGAACAAAAAAAATCATTCACATTTAATTAGTTTTTCATTTATTGCGAAAATTTCTAGATATTGTAATTACTCATTTCATCATTTATTTTTGGTCATAGTAATATTATTCTCGACTGTACTTTATTATTTTTGCAAGTTTGTAAAACCTGCGTCCTAAGCTAACATGTGTGACCTAGAAAACAAAAACAATTGTCAGCATAAGCCTAATTGATGCTATTTCCAGAAATGTTAATATTCAGAGTTTAAATCTATAAGTTAAAATTCATATAATACTAGTTAAATCTTGTGGTTTTACCCGGTTAAAGATGCTATTATATTAGATTAATGCTTGACCGAAAAATAAATGATTTTTTAACAATAATTTTATTTCCACAGTCATCGCTGTATTTTTCGAATTTACTTTCTTATGTTTTATTTTTTATTTATTTGAGCTGACATGGCCCAGTGGTTAGAACGCGTGCATCTTAACCGATGATTGCGGGTTCAAATCCAGGCAAGCACTTCTATGTACCACATTGGAACATCGTGGTTGAATATGTTCCAAACTCTCTCCTTAATGGAAGAGGAGGCCTTATCTCAGCAGTGGGAAATTTACAGTCTGTTACTTAACTTTACTTCTCAAACTTAGAGGAGGCCTTAGTTCAACAGTCGGACAAACACATACTTATTTGTATTGGTGGCCTGCAAGCGAAGTCACATTTAATTATGAAAAGTCCAGTTAGCCTGTATACCACGATTCACTACTCGCCACGATCAATTATTAAGCGCTATTTTGATTATAATCCCTTATCCCCTCCAGAGAAGGGCTCCGCAAGCCACGAGCGGAGCAACGCACGGGAGAGGGCGCGGACGTGCTGCGAAAGATCCCGTAGCCTCTCCGTTTTCCGTGCTGTGGCGGCCATCGCAGGGGGTTTTAGTGACTACAATCTCACATAACCCGGCCTCCCCCCCAGGAGTTCGGGTATCTATGAAGATTTACCCTGCGTCAAAAAAAAAATCCCTTATTCCTTTACAAGGACACATGATGATACAGTCGTATGATACACAATAAGCGCCTGGTGCCAGTAGTGTTCTGGAGATCATCCCTCCAGTCAAAAAAATAATTTTAAGAGGTAACCTATAGTTTATACTTGTATACTTGACTTTGTTTACGCGGCGTCTATAGTTGGCCACTTGAGACTTATTCCCCTTAGAGACATTGCCAAAAATTAAAAATACTTTGGGTTACCTGTCCTGTACGAAGCAACTGTATATAACTAAGGTTTATGTATTAATGCCCTAAGATCAGGCACGAAGCAATGCACATAGTCATCAGTGCGATGATCTATTGACGTTATTAACAAATTACCATCAAGTAATTCATTTCCATCATCATTTTACATCCACAATTCATCGTAATATAATATTGTTACCCAGTAAAATCCCCTGGATAATAGTAATGTCCTCGTTACCTAGTGATTAGATTCTAAGGCTGCAGATTTTGAGTCTGATGATAAGACCCAACTTGGGCTTTGACTTGAAACACACTTTCAGCTGTATTTATTTTAAAAGGTTTCAAATAAAACAACATTTTCAATAACACGCCTCTTTTTAAAAATACTTACATATAAATAACGAATTTATTTTATTTTAAATATACAAGACAAACATTTGTAATAAATAAATTATAAAAATGAACTTTATTGAGAAATTATTACAACAATATAACTTAAGTACCTACTTATATTATTAAATATAATCTTACATCTAACTAACCCATAAAAATCACAAATCCATAAAACATTTATAACGTAGTTACATTTAAACTGAAAATATAAAGCGAAAATGAAAAAGAAACCTTAACGGTGTATACAGAGTAGTCTCTATAAAGAAGTTATTTTAAACATCATATCAATTTGACACAATTTTATATTCATTTCAATAAAACTTGTAAAATATATTAACTATATTCAAATCTTTAATCTTAGCATGCAGGTCAAAGGTAAACAGAATTAGTGCGCACACGAACGCACTTTTAAAGGTAGTAGTAGTACTAATGCAACGAATAATCCTTGTATGGGACTCCGACTTTGTATGGGACTATCTAACTTCGAAGACCTAGTAAAAAAATATATTTAGGATGGATTATTAGGAAAACTTACCTTCTAAAAATGGTTCCAAAGTACAAATTTTGAGACTCGATGGTTTTCGATGTGCGTTGGCAGACAGGAGTCTTCTTTCAGGAGATTTTTTATCAAACTTAAGTATTCTTCTACTCTCGGGAGTAATTGTCAGAAGAAAAATAACTTATTATCATATATCCATCCTACGTATGCAATAATGATTACAATTAGCCATGAATAATTTAATCATTATTATTCCTTGTCTGGATTTCACTTTAAATAAATTCCATTATTTTTACTATACAAGTTGATGGGCAAATGGCTCACCTGATGATTAGTGATTACCACCGCCAGTAGGCACTGGCGCTGTAAGAAATATTAAACATTCTTTACATCGCCAATGTTCCACCAACCTTGGGAGCAGTGGTGTAGCGTGGTGGGTATGCAATGCATAATGAAATTATTGCATTGCATGTTTAGGAAAAAATCATACATATTCTAAATCATGTCCGCGATATGTTACGCACCGAAAACAAACCGCAAGTGAAACCTAGCTATTCTGGCAATTGAAAATGAGATACATTTAGATATTGACGATTTTAATCTATTATTTTTTAATTAATAGTATCTAAATTTTTTAATAATATTTTAAACATTGTAATCCTTAGGTCTCTTGAATATAATATTTAAAATTTTAAATAAGATTTAATTAAAAGAGGGGGCGGCAGATTTCCGGTCGGCCTCAGGCAGCGAAAAACCTCGCTACGTCACTGCTTGGGAGCTAAGGTGTTATGCCTTGTGCCTGTAGTACGAGCTCTCTCATCCTTCAAATCGCAACACAAACATACTATTTCTGTTCGGCGGTAGACCGTAGAATATATGACGAGAGGATGGTACCTACTCGAACGGGATTGAATAGAGCCCTACCGTCAACTACCAATAATATGATCGCTACAATTTAAAATAGGATATGCAATATACGAGTGTAACTATTGATATTATTTATTGATTAAATCTAAAAACTCGCTTCGGCTTCGCAGAGGTGCAATGCTGATACTAAATATACGACAGATTTTTTTCTTGTTTCTTTACTATATTACATACCTATGTATAATATACGAAAATCTTCCACTTGAATTACTCAACCTATTAAAAAAAAAACATTAAAATCCGTTTCGTAATTTTAAAAATCTAAGCATACATAGGAACAGACAGCGACTAAGCGACTTTGTTTTATATTGTGTAATAAAATAATGTTGATGATATAACAAACTATTTATAAGCCATTATTGATTTAGCTTTATTGAAGTGATAACTTCTTATGGGAGAGCCTAACGCTTCGTTACGTAATGCGTTACAGCGTCATGGTGTCTGACTTCTCTTTCTCTACGCATACTGCATCGGTAGACAGGCTTCTCCTATCTCACTCTAAGGCCCAGCGCTAACCTCATTTCGGACAGAGTAAGCTATCACTTATATCGGGCGATCTGAGACGCACACGTTTTTACACACTCTGGCAGAGGGTTTATTAAAAATAAAACGATTTATTTTGCTTACTTATAGTAGTAGTAGTAGTAGTACCTCGACTTACCTAAAAGGCGCCATCTCCATACATTATCCGTAGCAAGGTTATTTTTCTGAATAACATCATTATATTTGACTATTATAATAAAGTAATTGTTTTTACCAATCATCTTCCCTCTCTTTTCTTCAATATATGGTTAGTTGGTGAATCGCCTAGTTGCTAGTAGCGTACTACCTCCAAAATATTTACAGAGATTTTGGGGTACCTCATCAATGGTTTCAAGATATGACCATAATTGGCAAGGTCCGAATTTTTAGCTCCTCCTTTTATTAGTGCTGTGTGTGTAATATGAAATAATATCATCCTCATCTTTGAGAGATCTGTAGTGATATATCGGTTGCTACTGTTTCTATTATATACTTTTTGCTATTTGGTATCAAATAATTAGAATAATGGTGAAAGAACAATCAGTATTATAGATCTATGCAGTAGTTTTTTTTACTAAAATAATCTACAATAAAAATCACAATTGAGCAAATTTTTATTACTATATTTATATTCAGAAGAATTATTATTAAAAAAATGTTGAATTAAGATTTTCAAATCAATGTAAGAAACGCTAATTTTATTTCAATTTATTTTATTAACGAAAAATCAATTATATTACCTATACACATAGTATGTTATGATATATATAAATAGTCATAAATTACTCAACTTACATATATATGTAGACAAAGTCATGAGAGTTTATTATTAACTCATTATATTTACACTTAGAAAAACATTTAAAAGAAATAATAAATAAAAGAAAAATGTGATCTTTTTAAATATTGGAATTATTGAACGCACACACAAGTTGACTTGAGCGATGTCCAATCCTTAAGCTACGACCACACCTGTTAACATAGATAAAAGTGGAAGTTATACCAGCGAAATATAACATATAAACAGCACTGTTGTTAATAGCTGATCTAGTAAGTAGTAGTCCCAGTGATGGTGATAGTAGTGTGGCATCCAAAAATACTAAATTATAACTGCTAGATGAGCTGATACGATGTGTACAATATCTTACATGGTATTCAAGTATTAATAACACAATTGTATAACACAAATGTAATCGATGTGGAAAGTCGCAGATTCGATTCTGGCACCTGTGTTATCGTTGTCCCCATGCCTC